>NC_092155.1:46443666-46473666 GCF_045791955.1 Oncorhynchus clarkii lewisi
TCTCTTTGTCTCTCTGTCTCTCTCTCTCTGTCGCTTTGTCTCTGTCTTTGTCTCTCTCTCACTCTATTTCTCTCTCTCTGTTTATCTCTGTCTCTCCCTCTCTGTCTCTCTTTGTCTATCTCACTGTCTTTCTCTGTCTTTCTTTGTCTATATTTGTCTCTCTTTGTCTCTCTGTCTCTGTCTCTCTTTGTCTCTATGTCTTTCACACTCTCTTTCTCTCTCTCTGTTTCTCTCTGTCTTTTTGTCTCTGTCTCTCTCTGTCTCTCTTTGTCTCTCTGTCTCTCTGTCTCTCTCTGTCTCTCTTTGTCTTTCTTTGTCTCTCTGTCTGTCTCTCTTTGTCTCTCTGTCCTTCACACTCTCTTTCTCTCTCTCTGTTTCTCTCTGTTTCTCTCTGTCTCTCTTTGTCTTTTTGTCTCTGTCTCTCTCTGTCTGTCTCTCTTGGTCTCTCTCTCTCTATTCGCTCTCTGAGTAGGAGTGTCTTTGTTTGAATATCCCTTTATCTCATTAAGGCACTATACTCCACAGAGGAGGAGAGCTCAGTGGCATGTGGGCTGGGAGTTATCTGAATAATTGATACAGGGGTTAAAGTGTGTGTGTGTGTGTGTGTGTGTGTGTGTGTGTGTGTGTGTGTGTGTGTGTGTGTGTGTGTGTGTGTGTGTGTGTGTGTGTGTGTGTGTGTGTGTGTGTGTGTGTGTGTGTGTGTGTGTGTGTGTGTGTGTGTGTGTGTGTGTTGTATGGTGGATGAGGAGGTGGCGCTGGCCTTGTGAGGCCCAGGAGGAGCGCCCTCCCGAGCAGACCCACTTCTCCCCCGTCACGTGATCCTGTGTGAGTGCTGTGGGTTAGGACAGAGTTTGTTGACATAGTTTGTAGAGATAATTGCCAGTGTTATGTATTTGTGCATGCTTTGTGTTATGGGTTAGTGTGTTTGTGCTGTAAAACACTGCATTCGAACATACCCTCCTTCCTTCGTCTATGAAGTCTCACCTTTTCTCTCCCTGATTAGGCCAATCTACTGTAATTGCTCACATCCCATTGACTATAGGCTATGCTTTAACATGTTATTGTTATGGTCCACTAACAAGGACAGTCGTTGGTTTGAATAATCCTCTATCTAAATGTTTTATGACAATCCCCTGATTAGAGCAGGTTAAACCTGATTCAACCTCATTTCAAGGAGTTCGTCCCTGCACCTTCATTTCTTGAACCCCACTGATAAAGCCTGGGCTTTTTTGGGCCCAGCCGGCGTAAGATATGACCCTCATTAAGAGAGGGAGAGAGAGAAAAGGGAGTGAGTGAGAGCGAAAGAGACGGGAGAGGGAGAAAGGCAGGGAACCGTAGGGGGGATAGAGGAAGGGAGACAGAAGTGGAGAGAGAAGGGAAGGGAGATATAGAGAGAAGGGTGAGATAACAGAACACGCCTCTCCCTCCCGTCTCGCTTCCCGAGGCCAAAGGTCATGGCGGAAGCAGAAGGGAGTGCCTAACGGCAAGTAGTCTCCAGGAAGACAACAGAGCAGGCCTGGGGTGTCTGTCTCACTCAGACCCCTGATCTCCTGACCTGTCAGTCACATTAGCTCCAGGAGATGTTGTAGTGAGTTAGCTACATGAGAGAGTGAGTAGTTGTTTTTACATGGACTGTGCCACAAGTGTATGATTCAGAGGTTTATTATGTTTGTGGCATCCCCCTCTGAGTGTGGCATCCCCCTCTGAGTGTGGCATCCCCCTCTGAGTGTGGCATCCCCCTCTGAGTGTGGCATCCCCCTCTGGGTGTGGCATCTCCCTCTGAGTGTGGCATCTCCCTCTGAGGCAGCAGATGTGCGTGGGTGTATTTCAGACATGGCCTGTGGACTGACTCCTTGTTTCGAACGAGGAAAAGCAGGGCATGGGTCCACTTTATGGCCCCCATGACACACACACACACACATACACACACACACACACACACACACACACACACACACACACACACACACACACACTATGGGTAAGATACTGTACATTGAACACACCCCAAGCAACTGGGGAGGATTGCAGTTGTTGCAGCCAGGCCTGATCTATTCGTAGCAGTGAGACTGTTTGCTTTATGTCTGAGACTCTTCCCTTTCTTTAAAAGGCTGTGGACTATGGTGGGAAGCCTGTGCATCAGAGAGCTTGGCTTTATGAGGATAGGATGAATGCAAAGAGGAAGTCTTTGAAGATGGTTGGTTTTGCTTTGTAGCGCTCAGGTCAGACCCCAACAAATGTCACTTGTCCCCTGAGCCATAGGTGCACTGCTTAATTCTGGAAGTACAAACACTTTGTACAGTCTGAAATTTCACTTGTTGATTTTGTCATCCCTCGTAGCGATATCTAATTTGATTGGAATGGAACTAACTTGCCAGTGCGTCGCAATTAGTTGAATGAAATTGACTCCATCCATCAATTTAATGATCATCCTGGCCTTAATACATTGATCATGATTCATAATCACATTTGAAGCCAGGAGTCAAAGGACAACGCTGGGCAGTAAATAAGAGTGGGCTACATACCGCACAATTGGATGGATTCCTGTTTAATACTGCTGATATGTGTGTTCCTTTATACTAAGTCAAATTAAATGTAACATCCTGGCCAGCAAAGGAGAATCCTGGGTAGTCAGCACAAACTTAGCTTTGGTTTATGGCCGGTGTTGGCGTAATACTGTGCGATACAGTGCCAGAATGGAAGAGGAGGGGAGGCGATTGTGTTGAATGTGTACAACTAATATCATGTTGGGCAGATGCATTGTCTCGATTTTGTAAACTAACTAAACATATATATATATATATATATATATATTTTTTTTTTATATATACACGGAACAAAAATATAAATGCAACATGTAATGTGTTTCATGAGCTGAAATAAAAAAATCCCAGAAATGTTCCATGCGCACGGAAAGCTTATTTCTCATAAATGTTGGGCACAAATTTGTTTACATCCCTGTAAGTGAGCATTTCTCCTTTGCCAAGATAATCCATCCACCTGACAGGTGTGGTATATAAAGAAGCTGATTAAACAACATGAGCATTACACAGGTGCACCTTGTACAGTAAAACTAAGTGACTAGCTTGCTAGATCAAGCTTACTGGTTACAGCAGAGACAACCAATCCCCTCCTGGATCAAGATCCCTGCTGCCTAAATTTGTTTTGTGCCGGGGTTTTTAACATTTTGACAGAAAAAGTGCCCCTTGTTCGCACTGACGGTAATACCGTATACCTCAGTATGGTACGAAGGTATGAAAATCTGGATACCGCCCAACCCTAGATGAAATGTAAATATGGTCACCTGTTGTTTGCTAGCAACCCAAGAAACAAAGCCGTTGCTGAGCCCTTCGACTGGTAGGCACAACAGTTTATTCTATTTCCTTTGTATTTCTCCATTTATTCCTAATACTGATATCAACACACTCCGCAGCCCAAATACTTCCAATGCTTCTCACACACAGCACAAAGTTCCCACTTGTTGTTGTTGAGCAGAAGTGTTAAATCTGTCAGGCTTTCGGTGGGGAGCTGTGTTGTTAAGTCGAGGCGCTCTCATACGCCATAAAGGGTTCTTTGGCTGTTCCTCATTGGGTGAAAGAGTTTTCCGCGAGAAACAAAATGAGGTTATTCTACAGGGACTTCTGCACAAGTGCTTTTGAACCCCTTTTTGAGTGTTGCATTTCAAAGAGCTTCGGTAAACCAGCGTTTAAGATCATTTTTTTGTTGTTGATGCAAGTCATAGTGTGTCGCTCTGTTTTTAACACACAAACGTCGAGGTCGTGTTAAAACGATGATAACCCTATCAAGTATTCAGGAGATCAAAAAGACCAAGGGCTTTTCACTATTAGTGTCGTTTACTCTGACGCAATTCTAACTCTATGCCGACTGATTGCATTCGTTAACAGCGAAGTCAACTCATGCGTCATCAAAACACAGCCAGATGAAAGCTGCCTTGAGAACAGAGAACTTAATGTGCCTATCCAATAGAATGGAGTGATCCATCTTGGTGAAAACCAACCTCCATTCATTTCTCTAAGTACATAAGTCTCAAGAGATGTCAAATACGGATCAATATGCCCTCAGTCAGCAGCAGCTTATTGAATATGAATTCTGAAAACTGCCATCTAACCACCTACAGTGTATGAATGCTGAGACCAGCTGGTAGAATTAGTTATGCTCCCTTCTCCTTACCTGACTGCCTTACCAGGCCTTTTACAGAGCTGATCCAGAGTCAGTCTTCCATCAACAGAACTGAATGTGGAGAACCCCTTTCTTAACCCCAGCAGACTCCTATTCCTCATGTGGCTGAGGTGACATGTCACCTGGGATTGATTTATTGCCCCACTGATGGAGTCCCACTGTTAGCTTAGCAAATAACGTGGCCTTGTCCAAGCAAACACTTACCCCGGGTTCCCACCGCCACCAACCCTGTATCATGTGAGACTCTCTCACTGCAGACTCAGTATTTGTTAAGAACCTGTTGTGTAATTGTAAGTTAAAGATTGCACGGCGGTTCTGTCGACACAGCCGCCCAGAAGATGCAGTTACTGCCGAGTCACTCATGAACTTCAGGCCTAGGGCAAAGCCTTCTGGGAGCTTCCAGGGTTTTTCTAATTTGACTAGTCCAGCTGTTAAAGAAAAGCACCAATTCCTTGTTTTGATTTAGGACTTCCTGACTTTGTGAGTTGAAACACAGCATTAATCACTTGGTTCCCGTGTAGCTCTCTTAGTCTTTTATCACCGTCCATGAGGGAAAAGGCCCCCGGTTAAAAATGTTGGGGGAAAATCTTCTTCTTTTTTTTTAATCCTTTCATGAGTCACAGGGGAATTACACACCATCAAACATGAAATGTGTCAAAACATTTTAGGAAATCACTCTATATACACTACCGGTCCAAAGTTTTAGAGCACCTACTCATTCAAGGGTTTTTCTTTATTTAGACTATTTTCTACATTGTAGAATAATAGTGAAGACATCAAAACTAAGAAATAACACATATGGAATCATGTAGTAACCAACAAAAAGTGTTAGACAAATCAACATATACAGTGCCTTGCGAAAGTATTCGGCCCCCTTGAACTTTGCGACCTTTTGCCACATTTCAGGCTTCAAACATAAAGATATAAAACTGTATTTTTTTGTGAAGAATCAACAACAAGTGGGACACAATCATGAAGTGGAACGACATTTATTGGATATTTCAAACTTTTTTAACAAATCAAAAACTGAAAAATTGGGCGTGCAAAATTATTCAGCCCCTTTACTTTCAGTGCAGCAAACTCTCTCCAGAAGTTCAGTGAGGATCTCTGAATGATCCAATGTTGACCTAAATGACTAATGATGATAAATACAATCCACCTGTGTGTAATCAAGTCTCCGTATAAATGCACCTGCACTGTGATAGTCTCAGAGGTCCGTCAAATGCGCAGAGAGCATCATGAAGAACAAGGAACACACCAGGCAGGTCTGTTGTGAAGAAGTTTAAAGCCGGATTTGGATACAAAAAGATTTCCCAAGCTTTAAACATCCCAAGCAGCACTGTGCAAGCGATAATATTGAAATGGAAGGAGTATAAGACCACTGCAAATCTACCAAGACCTGGCCGTCCCTCTAAACTTTCAGCTCATACAAGGAGAAGACTGATCAGAGATGCAGCCAAAAGGCCCATGATCACTCTGGATGAACTGCAGAGATCTACAGCTGAGGTGGGAGACTCTGTCCATAGGACAACAATCAGTCGTATATTGCACAAATCTGGCCTTTATGGAAGAGTGGCAAGAAGAAAGCCATTTCTTAAAGATATCCATAAAAAGTGTTGTTTAAAGTTTGCCACAAGTCACCTGGGAGACACACCAAACATGTGGAAGAAGGTGCTCTGGTCAGATGAAACCAAAATTGAACTTTTTGGCAACAATGCAAAACGTTATGTTTGGCGTAAAAGCAACACAGCTCATCACCCTGAACACACCATCCCCACTGTCAAACATGGTGGTGGAAGTATCATGGTTTGAGCCTGCTTTTCTTCAGCAGGGACAGGGAAGATGGTTAAAATTGATGGGAAGATGGATGGAGCCAAATACAGGACCATTCTGGAAGAAAACCTGATGGAGTCTGCAAAAGACCTGAGACTGGGACGAAGATTTGTCTTCCAACAAGACAATGATCCAAAACATAAAGCAAAATCTACAATGGAATGGTTCAAAAATAAACATATCCAGGTGTTAGAATGGCCAAGTCAAAGTCCAGACCTGAATCCAATCGAGAATCTGTGGAAAGAACTGAAAACTGCTGTTCACAAATGCTCTCCATCCAACCTCACTGAGCTCGAGCTGTTTTGCAAGGAGGAATGGGAAAAAATTTCAGTCTCTCGATGTGCAAAACTGATAGAGACATACCCCAAGCGACTTACAGCTGTAATCGCAACAAAAGGTGGCGCTACAAAGTATTAACTTAAGGGGGCTGAATAATTTTGCACACCCAATTTTTCAGTTTTTGATTTGTTAAAAAAGTTTGAAATATCCAATAAATGTCGTTCCACTTCATGATTGTGTCCCACTTGTTGTTGATTCTTCACAAATAAAATACAGTTTTATATCTTTATGTTTGAAGCCTGAAATGTGGCAAAAGGTCGCAAAGTTCAAGGGGGCCGAATACTTTCTCAAGGCACTGTATTTTTATATTTGAGATTCTTCCTTCCACTCTGCGGTCCAACTCATCTCAAACCATCTCAGTTGGGTTGAGGTCGGGTGATTGTGGAGGCCAGGTCATCTGATGCAGCACTCAATCACTCTCCTTCTTGGTCAAATAGCCCTTACACAGCCTGGAGGTGTGTTTTGGGTCATTGTCCTGTTGAAAAACAAATGATAGTCCCATTAAGCCCAAACCAGATGGGACGGTGTATCTCTGCAGAATGCTGTGGTAGCCATGCTGGTTAAGTGTGCCTTGAATTCTTAATAAAACACAGACAGTGTCACCAGCAAAGCACCACCACACCTCCTCCTCCATGCTTTACGGTGGGAACCACACATGCATAGATAATCCGTTTGCCCACATCGCATCTCACAAAGACACAGAGGTTGGAACCAGAAATCTCCAATTTGGACTCCAGACCTAATGTCCATTTCTCATGTTTCTTGGCCCAAGCAAGTCTCTTCTTCTTATTGGTGTCCTTTGGTAGTGATTTCTTTGCAGCAATTCAACCATGAAGGCCTGATTCACACAGTCTCATCTGAACAGTTGATGTTAAGATGTGTCTGTTACTTGGACTCTGTGAAGCATTTATATGGGCTGCAATTTCTGAGGCTGGTAACTCTAATCAACTTATCCACTGCAGCAGAGGTAACTCTGGATCTTCCATTCCTGTGACAGTCCTCATGAGAGCCAGTTTCATCATAACTTGATTGTTTTTGCGATTGCACTTGATGAAACTTTGAAAGTTCTTGAAATTTCTGTATTGACTGACATTCATGTCTTAAAGTATGATGGACTGTCGTTTCTCTTTGCTTATTTGAGCTGTTCTTGCCATAATATGGACTTGGTCTTTTACCAAATAGGGCTATCTTCTGTATACCACCACTACCTTGTCACAACACAACTGATTGGCTCAAACGCATTAAGAAGGAAAGAAATTCCACAAATGTACTTTTAACAAGGCACACCTGTTAATTGAAATACATTCCAGGTGGCTATATCATGAAGCTGGTTGAGAGAATGCCAAGAGTGTGCAAAACTGTCATCAAGGCAAAGGGTGGCTACTTTGAAGAATCTCAAATATAAAATATATATTTTGATTTGTTTAACACTTTTTTGGTTACTACATGATTCCATATGTGTTATTTCATAGTTTTGATGTCTTCATTGTTATTCTAAAAAATAAAGAAAAAAACATTGAATGAGAAGACGTTCTAATGACTTTTTCCATTTGGCCTTTACATACTTCCTAGCTGCTGTACTATTGTATTCAGAAAGCCATGGGTTCTGCATTTCTTCATGCTTTACACAGGTGTTGGGGAGTGAATTGAAGTCAACACACCTCCTGAGAGCAACACTCATTATTTATTGCAGTGACCCAATACGTGAAGGGTCACTTAAGGAGTGGGAGTGTATATGTGTGGAGGGGAGGGTAAGGAAGGGAAGGGGAGGAGGTTACTGTCAGTTTTGGTTGTCTAGCTGCCTGCCGTTGTAAACAAGCCAAACAGCTGGAACATATGGCTCACTGTTGGACGTCACTACGGCCGAAGACATCAGCAGACGTTTCTACTCTCACCCATCATCCCTTTTATTTAGTTCTACTTTATTTTGATCCGCCTGATAGGAGAGGCAGCTGGCAATGAGGGGATGAGGAAGAGGGGGTTTGAACGGGGGGTGGGGGCGATTTGAATGCGAAAAGGAATACAAACGCCAGCTCAAACACGGATGAGGCTTGTAGGACTCAACCTGCGTTCTTGTCTGTTTAGTGCCAGTGTTTCCCCCTTTCATTTGAGCCAGGGCTCCCGGCACTCCGTGGTTCCAGGAAACCATCTTCTACGCCACCATATCCCCCTTTCGCCAGCCCATCTCCTCTTCAAGTTAAGACCCTCAACCCAAATGCACCCGGATGAAAAGCACTCACAACTGAAATGACCTGATGGTGATTCAGTTGTCCTTTCGTTCGGGGTTCGATCCATGGCTCTGTATGAAAGCTAATAAAAGCAAGGGGACGTTTTCATGTCAATAGAGTTACGGGACAATTTAACTGAATTATAGCATTTCCCAGAGCTGCGGTTTGCTGACCCTGCAGTACTGGAGGAGGCATTTTCTAGTCACTCGAATCTAGTGCACTGAATCCCTAGCCCGTCACCACTGTAGCATGCTAGATTTAGTCTCAATCTGTCTACTCTACAGTAGAGTATATCCTCAATATGTTTGCTCCAGTAACTCACGGTCATATTAAATCAGTCAGAAAGTGCATTTGTCATGTCTTAAAACAAAAGAATGTCTTAGGCATAGGGTCTGAGTATAGAGAGAGGCCTATTCAGAAAGTGGCGTGCTTGCTCATGGCTTGTCTGGTCATCCTCCATTAGAGATCCACCTTCAGCAGCTCCCAAGCCTCTTCGGCCCTCAATCCATAGAGCACTAGCCGTTAAAGCAAACCTAATGAAATTGTTGCGCTGGATCCTGCATACTTATTGCGTGAAGTGTAATCAATAAATCCTTTTTTGCGTGCTGGCACAAGTACCCTGTTTCCTGAATCCCAATAAAGTAGAGTGCTCTCCTCGTAATGAAGATGGCTCGGGAACTTGATTACTTTTAGTGCGTTTGGAGCGAGGGGGCCTTGATCAACAATTTCCCAGCACAGCGTGGGCCCGTCCCTTCACTTTTTAAACGGGCGAGCCGTTTAAAACAAAAAAAAAAGCATCCTGTACATTTTCAGCCGCCTACTCGGATGGAGTCAAGTCACAGCACAATAGTAGTCATGACTCATGTTTTACTCTTGTTACCTAGTGGCGATCTATTCAAAATAAATGAAAATGTCACTGTTTGAGTGCGATTGTGGTAGCTTTTGGAACATTGAGCTGTGAGTATAGACACCCGTGAGAGTTGTGTGACTGTCTAAGGTAGACATGTTGCTCTAGACAAGCCTTCACCGTCTAGCAAAATGGAGTGTTCACATCTTCAGATGATCGAGTTTCACCTTTGGCCTTTAGCATGGTTTCTGTTGTTTCACTCTGTGACTTTATAAGCCTCTTGGGCAGAATATCAGCTCAATGAATCAAAAGTCTGCACGACTCTCTACTTTGAATGTTTTTGCCATTCACCTTCAGACTTTTATAGAGCTACAGAACTGGTTAGTCATTCATTTGGATCAGCTCGTCTCAGATCAACTAGCCTAAAGCCTTTAGGGGATTGACTTGGCCTAATAGCAAGATTACAGCAGCCGTCGCTTTCTTCTGAAGCCAGCAACTACGCAACAATTAAACCTCAGAAGAATGAAAGCAGAATTGCCCCAGTTACCTGACAAGCAGTGTCCCCAGGGTCGAGGCTCAGGGACTCTGAGCTTACCGGCTGCTCTTGTGACCCAGACGAGATGGATATCAGCATGGGTGGGGCTGCAGTGTTATTATGTCTAGAAGTCTGCTCCTAATGCAGGCTATCTCTGCATCAAGGCACCAGCTGACTGATCTGGCTGATGGTGCAAGAGCTTCTCTCTATCTCTACTCTCTCTCGCTCCTCGCCCTCTCTCTCTCTCTCTCTCCTCTTCCTCCCAAGGTGCCTCAGAAGGGGGTTTCTTAGTAAATTTGGCTTTGTTTAAGTTGAAGGAACCAGGTTGACCCGACACGAAAGTCACCTGTGAAATTGAAACGTGGCATTGATTGGCTTCAAGAGAAAAACATTCACCTCATTCTAAGATGCAGATGCATATACATGAAGGCTGTATTATTAGTGGGATTCTGGCTAAGGTAAATCACGACTTGACGCAGAGAGTATCAGGAGAAAAGGTCGGACGCTCGAGGAATCTCTAGAATCAAATAAACGCACGTGTGCATCTCTGCTGTGAAATACGGAGACGGGCTTGTGAAGTTGTTTTTTTCTCCCCACTGTGCCATTATGTATTAAATGCTGACACAAAGTGGCGTGCGATGGCAGTACGATCAGAGAGCGGTCCCTGCCAGTGACTTTTAGTGTCACAACTTTAGCTTGTGGCCATTATAGACAGTCACTCAAACAAGGTCTAAGCAGAGCATTTTGTGTTGCGGTGTATTTTATATTGTGTTGTCTTCTATAGCTCCGTTGGTAGAGTATGGTGGCTTGCAACGTGGGTTTGATTCTCGGGACCACCCGTATGTAAAAAAACTAAAACAAATAAATGATGCACGCGTGACCGTAAGTCGATTTGGATGAAGGCGTCCGCTAAATGTCATATAATAATATAATGTTACGACAGGAGTGTGTTGTGTCAGTACGTGAGCAGACTGTCAGTGTGTTTAACATGTAACTTAATGAATGTCCCCGTGAATTGTGTCTAACGTTATCTTCTCTCTCGATCTCTTTCATGTCCCGTCTCCTCTTGACTCTTGGACACCCTTTCAGGTAAGGCACGCCCTTTTACTTTCATCTGTGTGTCTTAATGGTCCGTTGCCTTTTCCCAAACCACAACTGCCACACGTCCCCTTTGGGGCCCATCATCTATAATAGACAGTGGTGGAAAAAGTACCCAATTGTCATACTTAAGTAAAAGTAAAGATACCTTAATAGAAAATGACTCAAGTAAAAGTGAAAGTCACCCAGTGACTTACTACTTGTCAAAGTCTAAAAGTATTTGGTTTAAAATATGCTTAAGTATCAAAAGTATGTGTACTTGCCTAAATATAATTAAGTGTCAAAATTAAAAGTACAACTCATTTCAAATTCCTTATATTAAGCAAACCAGATGTCACAATTTTCTTATTTTTTTTAAAATTTACAAATAGCCAGGGTCACACTCCAACACTCAGACATAATATACTAACAAACATTCGTGTTAAGTGAGTCCACCAGATCAGAGGCAGTAGATGACCAGGGAGGTTATCTTCATAAGTGTGTGAATTGGACCATTTTCCTTTCCTACAAAGCATTGAATATGTAATGAGTAAAATTTGTGTGTCAAGGAGAATGTATGGAGTAAAAAGTACATTGTTTTCTTTAAGAATGTAGTGGAGTAAAAGTTGTCAAAAATATACATAGTAAAGTAGAGTACAGATACCCCCATATCTACTTAAGTAGTACCATCTCTCTTTCGGAGACTGGTCGCGCATTTTAGTCTTGTGATCATACTGGACATGCACAGATCATGTCATATGTACAGTATCAGCTGTTACTGTGTAGACATAACATGGGTTCATGGGACTTAAGACCAGTGTGTGTCTGTGTGTATGTAAGTTAAATGTGTGTTTGTGTGCTTGTGTGTTCTATACACACATCAAAGTGCTTTGTTAGCATTTCCTTCGGGAGAGAGAGGGTGAGGGAGAGAGCGAGAGGGAGGGAGGGAGGGAGTGAGGGAGAGCGAGGGAGAGCGAGGGAGAGAGAGAGATATAGTTGAAGTAGGAAGTTTACATACACCTTAGCCAAATACGTTTTCCACAATTCCTGTAAAAATTCCCTGTCTTAGGTCAGTTAGGATCACCACTTTATTTCAAGAATGTGAAATGTCAGAATAATAGTAGAGAGAATTATTTATTTCAGCTTTTATTTCTTTCATCACATTCCCAGTGAGTCAGTAGTTTACATACGCTCAATTAGTATTTGGTAGCATTGCCTTTAAATTGTTTAACTTGGGTCAAACGTTTCAGGTAGCCTTCCACAACCTTCCCACAATAACTTGGGTGAATGTTGGCCCATTCCTCTTGACAGAGCTCGTGTAACTGAGTCAGGTTTGTTGGCCTCCTTGCTCGCACACGCTTTTTCAGTTCTGCCCACACATTTTCTATAGGATTGAAGTCAGGGCTTTGTGACAGCCACTCCAATACCTTGACTTTGTTGTCCTTAGGCCATATTGACACAACTTTGGAAGTATACTTGGGGTCATTGTGCATTTGAGATGCTTTAATATATCCACAATTTTCCTACCTCATGATTCCATCTATTTTGTGAAGTGCACCAGTCCCTCCTGCAGCAAAGCACCCCCACAACATGATGCTGCCTCCCCATTTCTCCTCCAAACACAACGATGGTCATTATGGCCAAACAGTTCTATTTTTGTTTTATCAGACCAGAGGACATTTCTCCACAAGGTACGATCTTTGTCCCCATGTGCAGTTGCAAACCGTAGTCTGGCTTTTTTATGGCGGTTTTGGAGCAGTGGCTTCTTCCTTACTGAGTGGAAGAAGGTTAACCTTTCAGGTTATGTTGATATAGGTCTCGTTTTACTGTGGATATAGATACTTTTGTACCTGTTTCCTCCAGCATCTTCACAAGATCCTTTACTGATGTTCTGGGATTGATTTGCACTTTTCGCAACAAAGTACATTCATCTCTAGGAGGCAGAACGCATCTCCTTCCTGAGCGGTATGACGGCTGCATGGTCCCATGGTGTTTATACTTGCGTACTATTGTTTGTACAGATGAACGTGGTACATTCAGGTGTTTGGAAATTGCTCCCAAGGACGAACCAGACGTGTGGATGTCTACAATTTCTTTTCTGAGGTTCTGGCTGATTTCTTTTGATTTTCCCATGATATCAAGCAAAGAGGCACTGAGTTTGAAGGTAGGCCTTGAAATACATCCACGGTTAGACCTCCAATTGACTCAAATTATGTCAATTAGCCTATCAGAAGCTTCTAAAGCCATGACATCATTTTCTGGAATTTTCCAAGCTGTTTAAAGACACAGTCAACTTAGTGTATGTAAACTTTTGACCCACTGGAATTGTTATCCAGCTAATTATAAGTGAAATAGTCTGTCTTTAAGCAATTTTGGGGAAAATTACTTGTGTTATGCACACAGTAGATGTCTTAAACCGACTTGCCAAAACTATAGTTTGTTAATAAGAAATTTGTGGAGGGGTTGTAAAGCGAGTTTTAATGATTCCAACCTAAGTGTATGTAAACTTCCGACTTCAACTGTATATATATAGAGAGAAAGATATACAGTGAGAGGCAGAGCAGGCATGTTGTTATGTTGGCAGGTGGAAGACAGGCACTCAGTGAAGTAAAATAGCCTCAGGTGGCTAATTCAGCCAGTCAGTGAGTGCTGCCGTCAGGACAGAGAGAGAGACAGAGTGAGCTTGCCCTGCATGAAGGCTGAGGGTGGACTGCAGTGAGTTTGCAGTGAAGGCTGTGAAGATGACATGAGGGGGAGAGTAGAGTTGCATTGAATGGGCGGTGTGTGTGTGTGTGTGCGTGTGTGTGGGGGGGTGACAGAAAAATAAAATGTATCTTGCCAAGACCCCCTTAAGCAGCTGAACTGTCTCTCCCTTTGTCTTTTCCTCTCATTGTGCCTTCTCAGCACAGTGATTTTCACTACACTGGATGAGACTTTACAAGTTGGAGCCCTTTTGTTGCCCATCACACTCTTTTGCATATTGGCTTTGGTGAGAACCTTGCATCGTTTGGGGGTGAGAGAATTCCAGCGTCAGACACAATAACTCCAGAACTCCTGTAAACAACAAAACAAACAAACAAACATACAAACACAACAACCGCAAAGAGACTGCCTGAGAGCCTTTTCTTAAAATGGGCGCCTCGGTGTTGTCCCTGCATAGGGAAGGTCCCGGAGGACCTCCTTTGCCATGTACATTAAAAGGCATTTTTTCAGTCAAAACAAAGCTCTCGCTCAGCCTCTCATTAAATTCCAGATGACGGAGAAGTCTTTCATCTTTCCTTCTCCCGTGGCACTTCCCTTCCTGTTACTGTAAAACAACCAGTCCCAGGCAAGGCAGCCCTCCACCTCCACCAGCCCCACCAAATGGACTTTTTATTGGGCTTTGTTCTCTGTGGTAGAGGGCCCCTGTCCTGGCTCTCTTCACTGACAGGTTTGGTATAGAATGATTCTGGCAGACATTCTGCCTCGGAATAGAACGTCTGCAAAATGACCAGAATGCCAATGCTAGCTACTCATCTCCCTCATCCTTCTTTTATTGCTGTCAGTTTATTTGATTGACTGTTCTTCTTAATACTGTAAACCACAGATGCTGCTTGCTCGTGTTTGAATTTGACAAATGTGAGGTGGCAAATAGAGACTTGTTGAGTCTCATATTTCCGGTGATTTGAGGCTGTTTAAGTGATTGCTAGCTAGGCTAACTCTGCATTTAAAGTACCTCAGAGAAAGTGCTATGTAGTGTCACAGCCGAACACTGGAGGCTTTGTACTGCTTAATAGGCTTTTGATGCCTCTACTTCTGTTTGTGGGCTGCGTGCGTTTTGAACTGTTTAAGACTCCATCCAGTCTTGTGTAATGGAAATGCAGCACCTGGTTGAAGCAATGCATTATATGGAAGTATTAACATCGATAGGTTGGCAGAAACAAATGTCTCTCAGTAAAACCAAAGAGAAAAGCTGTCTTCTTTAATATAGCCCCACACAGTTCCAGACCCTGACATGTTGAAGTCAAGGGCATTGTTACAACAGCTAGGCAATAGCATTGGTCTGGTATTACGAGGACTTCAATAGCATTGGTCTGGTATTACGAGGACTTCAATAGCATTGGTCTGGTATTACGAGGACTTCAATAGCATTGGTCTGGTATTACGAGGACTTCAATAGCATTGGTCTGGTATTATGAGGACCTCAATAGCATTGGTCTGGTATTACGAGGACCTCAATAGCATTGGTCTGGTATTACGAGGACTTCAATAGCATTGGTCTGGTATTACGAGGACTTCAATAGCATTGGTCTGGTATTACGAGGACTTCAATAGCATTGGTCTGGTATTACGAGGACTTCAATAGCATTGGTCTGGTATTACGAGGACTTCAATAGCATTGGTCTGGTATTACGAGGACCTCAATAGCATTGTTCTGGTATTACGAGGACTTCAATAGCATTGGTCTGGTATTACGAGGACTTCAATAGCATTGGTCTGGTATTACGAGGACTTCAATAGCGTTGGTCTGGTATTACGAGGACTTCAATAGCATTGGTCTGGTATTACGAGGACTTCAATAGCGTTGGTCTGGTATTACGAGGACTTCAATAGCTTTGGTCTGGTATTACGAGGACTTCAATAGCATTGGTCTGGTATTACGAGGACTTCAATAGCATTGGTCTGGTATTATGAGGACCTCAATAGCATTGGTCTGGTATTACGAGGACCTCAATAGCATTGGTCTGGTATTACGAGGACTTCAATAGCATTGGTCTGGTATTACGAGGACTTCAATAGCATTGGTCTGGTATTACGAGGACTTCAATAGCATTGGTCTGGTATTACGAGGACTTCAATAGCATTGGTCTGGTATTACGAGGACTTCAATAGCATTGGTCTGGTATTACGAGGACCTCAATAGCATTGGTCTGGTATTACGAGGACTTCAATAGCATTGGTCTGGTATTACGAGGACTTCAATAGCATTGGTCTGGTATTACGAGGACTTCAATAGCGTTGGTCTGGTATTACGAGGACTTCAATAGCATTGGTCTGGTATTACGAGGACTTCAATAGCGTTGGTCTGGTATTACGAGGACTTCAATAGCATTGGTCTGGTATTACGAGGACTTCAATAGCGTTGGTCTGGTATTACGAGGACTTCAATAGCATTGGTCTGGTATTACGAGGACTTCAATAGCATTGGTCTGGTATTACGAGGACTTCAATAGCATTGGTCTGGTATTACGAGGACTTCAATAGCATTGGTCTGGTATTACGAGGACTTCAATAGCATTGGTCTGGTATTACGAGGACTTCAATAGCATTGGTCTGGTATTACGAGGACTTCAATAGCATTGGTCTGGTATTACGAGGACTTCAATAGCATTGGTCTGGTATTACGAGGACTTCAATAGCATTGGTCTGGTATTACGAGGACTTCAATAGCATTGGTCTGGTATTACGAGGACTTCAATAGCGTTGGTCTGGTATTACGAGGACTTCAATAGCATTGGTCTGGTATTACGAGGACTTCAATAGCATTGGTCTTGTATTACGAGGACTTCAATAGCATTGGTCTGGTATTACGAGGACTTCAATAGCATTGGCCTGGTATTACGAGGACTTCAATAGCATTGGTCTGGTATTACGAGGACTTCAATAGCATTGGTCTGGTATTACGAGGACCTCAATAGCATTGGTCTGGTATTACGAGGACTTCAATAGCATTGGTCTGGTATTACGAGGACTTCAATAGCATTGGTCTGGTATTACGAGGACTTCAATAGCATTGGTCTGGTATTACGAGGACTTCAATAGCATTGGTCTGGTATTACGAGGACTTCAATAGCATTGGTCTGGTATTACGAGGACTTCAATAGCATTGGTCTGGTATTACGAGGACTTCAATAGCATTGGTCTGGTATTACGAGGACTTCAATAGCATTGGTCTGGTATTACGAGGACTTCAATAGCGTTGGTCTGGTATTACGAGGACTTCAATAGCATTGGTCTGGTATTACGAGGACTTCAATAGCATTGGTCTGGTATTACGAGGACTTCAATAGCATTGGTCTGGTATTACGAGGACTTCAATAGCATTGGTCTGGTATTACGAGGACTTCAATAGCATTGGTCTGGTATTACGAGGACCTCAATAGCATTGGTCTGGTATTACGAGGACTTCAATAGCATTGGTCTGGTATTACGAGGACTTCAATAGCATTGGTCTGGTATTACGAGGACTTCAATAGCGTTGGTCTGGTATTACGAGGACTTCAATAGCATTGGTCTGGTATTACGAGGACTTCAATAGCATTGGTCTGGTATTACGAGGACTTCAATAGCATTGGTCTGGTATTACGAGGACTTCAATAGCATTGGTCTGGTATTACGAGGACTTCAATAGCGTTGGTCTGGTATTACGAGGACTTCAATAGCATTAGTCTGGTATTACGAGGACTTCAATAGCGTTGGTCTGGTATTACGAGGACTTCAATAGCATTGGTCTGGTATTACGAGGACTTCAATAGCGTTGGTCTGGTATTACGAGGACCTTAAAAACAGAGAGAACGTTGTTTTTGAAATATTTGTTTTGAACAGTGTGGAATATCAGGACCTCTTTACCCTACTTGGCCACCGTTCGTCACGCCCATGTCACCCTGCTGTTACAAGCGAGACCAAACACCTGCCATGTGTGGTCACGCTTCCTAACAGGGCTATTAAAGTGTGAGATCCGCTGTCACTCAACGGAATGCCCCTTTTTACGCAACGTTTCTGACACTCCCCAGAGACATTTTGGAATTGGGGGCACATTTGGGAGCACATTTATTCACATTTAGCAGGCTTATTTCTACACGCCAACCACCACGCCAGTTCGTGTTCTCAATCTGTGAACCAGCAGGTTGTGAGCCTGTAGGTTCTGTGTACCACACCACGTCTCTCTCCACCCACTCCCTCCCTAGGCCCAGTGGGAAAGGTGAAGGTCTTACAGGGGCCCGATCTGACTGGGGGCCGTCTCTGTTTGATGTGGCCCCGTGTCACATAGGGGCCCCACTTACAGAGGGGGAGGGTGGTGGAGGGACCCGCACTGCGACCCTGAGAGAGGGGGCGGGGGGTGGGGGGATAACGCTGGAATGCCAATTTCATACTCTCCCAGATAATGAGATTAAGGACGTGCTGTCTGAGGCAGGAATGCCAGCTATCCCGTTTCCACCCACAGACCTCCACTGTTCTGGCACGGAGATGAAGGGATAGATGCAGCTCTCCTGCTCTTTCTCTTGCACTCTCTCTCTCTCTCTCTCTCTCTCTCTCTCTCTCTCTCTCTCCCTCTCTCTCCCTCGCGTGTGTGCGTCTCTTCCTCTCTTTCTCTCTTTTTCCCCCTTCATCTGTGGAATGATAAGAGCAGGTTGGAGAGGTTGTGCCTGCCTGGATAAAAATGACTGAACGCGGACGGAATTGCGGAATCCAGACATTAAAACGGAATTCAACAATATTCAAAAATGCATTGAACTTAGTAAGGAATTACTGAAAACGAATAAATTAGCCCAAGATTATCATAGGACATGAGTGATTCGTATTTCCCGCAAATTTCTGAAGAGGCAACGAGATTCCCCCCTGTCTGTGTATGAGTGTTGATGCTAATGAAAAGTATTCTGGTTGATGGATAGGCTTTCCCAAAAACCTTGTAAATTAACTGTTAACTACACAGAGTAGCCTATAACTACCTGGAAGAATGATATCATGATTATTTGCATCAGTCCAGTGGGTATTTGTTTTGCAAACTACCACAGCGTGTGCTGCAAAAACACCGCTTAACAGCAGCTTCTTGTCAGGTGTGCGTGCACTGGAATTATACACCCCAAAAAAATCAGCATTTCTCTCTGCGTGACGGCTTGCGTGTCTGTGTGCATGCATGTGTGTGAAAACGCCGGGAGGGACTATGTGTGTAGTTGTGCAACAAGCTCCAGAGGCCCCGCAAAACGCCGTGCAGCCCCTGTGCCTCCTTCCCCAATGTTGTTGCCTCCTGCAGTGGTGTGGAAGGTGGGGGTGGTAACAGGCCGGTTCACCCAGAATGACTGGCCTGGTTGAAACCAAACAGTCCCTTTTGCCTTATTGAGTCTGAAAGGCCGGCTGCATGGTTGACATTCCTCATAGACATGGATGACTCCCGATGGAAGCCCGTGTTGCCCTTTTTCCAATGCCGAGGTACGAGCGCTCAATTCTCTCAGCAGTTTGACACGGACTTCAAAGCAGCGCACGTGAGAAGCTCACACGTAAACACGCACGCACGCGCACACACACACCCACACATACACACGCAGGCAGCTAGGCAGGTGAGATGTCAGGTAGGAATGGCAAGGCTTTTGAGAGGGAAAGACCTTTAGAGAAGTAGAGAAGGGGGTAAAGACATGTGGACACACGTCACAGAGTGGTCTTGTAGTAACCTGTACTGCATTCCTCTCTCTCGGGCACTCGCTGCGTTCCCTCCCCACGCCGAACAGGGAAAGACTGCAGAGCAAGGAAAATGGAGTGTCATCCGAAACGGACGTACTTTGTAGAGTTTTGGGAACGTGGCGCAAAAAGTCGGCAAGTGTTATTTGCTCTTGATGGCCCTTGTTGTTTTTCTCTCAAACTTTCTTCATGAAAGTTGGTTTTGGTGTTAAGAAATGCATGATTAGTTCCCTATCAGGATCATAACTGTGGATATTCATTGCACCTATATCTCCTATATTCTTTCTCTCATTCTGTCTCTCTTCTCTCCTTTCTCCCTCCCTCTCGCTGTACCACACTCTATTCTACTCTGCTGTGTCAGTCTCTGGACATAGGTGGACTGGACTGCCAATCGTGTTTTGTCCCTATGTACCTCTTCCCCGCCTCTTCACCTCCTGCCCCAGTCATGTCTGCAAAAATTACATCCAGGCTCTGCTCCTTGCCTGGTTAGTTAGTCTCATTTTGGGCCAGCTTGAGTTTTACACAGGAGAAACTCCCCCCACTCTCCCCCACTTCTGTGAGAGCTGGGTGTTGCTGCTTTGCTCTGTGCCGCCATGGCGTGCCAACCAGTCAGCCAGACTCTCGGGTGCTAGAGGGGGACTGTGTGTCACCGCCCTGCCCGCTGTTCGGAGCGAGGGGCCTTCCCACTAAGCCCCCTAGTCCCTATGGGAACATAGGTGGCCATTGTTCGCCCCCAGGGGGAGGAAGGGAGGGAGATGGGCTGTCCTGTCTGACGCAAGCTGGAGTGGAACCCAAAATTCTGGGGCAGGCAGGCTGACAAGGCCCAGCATGGGGGGAAGTTGGCCCTCTCAACCCCCCCAATGTGTCACCCCCCCTTTTACTTGGATACTCTTACTAACACTTGTGGCTGCTTCACATGATGTATTGTTGTCTCTACCTTTTTGTCCTGTGTGTTGCTACCATGTTGTGTTGCTACCATGTTGTGTTGCTACCATGTTGTGTTGTCATATTGTGTTGCTACCATGTTGTGTTGCTACAATGTTGTGTTGTCATATTGTGTTGCGCCATGTTGTGTAGTTGCCTTCAGTCTCTCTGTATGTAGTGTTATGGTGTCTCTTTTGTTGTGACGTGTGTTTTGTCCTACATTTTTTTTTATCCCAGCCCCCATTCCCACAGGAGGCCTTTTGCCTCTTCGCAGGCCGACATTGTAAATAAGAATTTGTTCTTTATTGATTTGCCTAGTTAAATAAAGGTTATATACAGTTGAATTCGTAAGTTTACACACACTTAGGTTGGAGTCATTAAAACTTGTTTTTCAACCACTCCACAAAACAGATTATTTCACTTATATTTCACTGTATCACAATTCCAGTGGGTCAAAAGTTTACATACACTAAGTTGACTGTGCCTTTAAACAGCTTGGAAAATTATATATATATATATATATATATTCTTTTTTTATTATTCTTTTTTAAAATGTGTATTTATTTATTATTATTAGATATATATTTGTATTATTATAATATTTTTGTTTACCACATCTTTATACATTTGATTGGCTTTGGTGTGGGGGTGGGGTGTGGGTGGTGTTTGTGGATATTTAGCATCTTTAGCCTCATTTCTCAAGTATCAGGCTGGCATTGGGGGATCAGTGACAGACCTGGAATAGGCTGTGCACACTTCAAGATCTTCCATTTTGTTGCAGGAAGTTCAATGAATAGGACTGTTGAAAATCACTGTTGAAAACACATCTGATGCCCCCCCCCGTTATAATTGGTGCAGATTTATTGGACTCTTGAAAATTATTATACACAAGCAATAAGCAATAGCCTGCAGCCATTGATAGCCGATATGATTGGGATGAAGGCAACTCCTCTCTCTATTCCTCTCTATTTCTCTGTCTTTCTCTCTTCTCACTCCTCTCTTTCTGTCTTTCTCTCTTCTCTCTCCTCTCTATTTCTCTGTCTTTCTCTCTCCTCTCTATTTCTGTCTTTCTCTCTCCTCTCTATTTCTCTGTCTTTCTCTCTCTCTATTTCTCTGTCTTTCTCTCTCCTCTCTATTTCTCTGTCTTTCTCTCTCCTGTCTATTTCTGTCTTTCTCTCTTCTCACTCCTCTCGTTCTCTGTCTTTCTCTCTTCTCTCTCCTCTCTCTTTCTCTGTCTTTCTCTCTCCTCTCTATTTCTCTGTCTTTCTCTCTTCTCACTCCTCTCTTTCTCTGTCTTTCTCTCTTCTCTCTCCTCTCTATTTCTCTGTCTTTCTATCTTCTCTCTATTTCTCTGTTTTTCTCTCACCCCATCGCTCTTTCGATGGCCTCCTCTCTCTCTGAGTCTCAGGGCGTCTGTCTACTATGGGCTTTAAACCCAGCTGGAGGTGTTGTGGGGGAAAAGTCCTGTATGATCGCTGGCCACCCTCCTCCTGAACATCTGCGGGTGGTTAGTGTAGCCGCCAGGAGCTAATGCATGTTAAACAAGTCTGCGGTCGGCAGCACCGTGTGGTCTAGTTTACTATATGACTACCGTATTATATATAGCTTGGTTCCAGATCTGTTTGTGCCGTATTGCCAACAATAAGAAGAAAAATAAAAAAATTAAATGTTATTTCAGCTGTATTTGTGTTAGATGTCCACCATCTTGGACTGCTATTGTTGGTTTTCTCCACAATGTGTTGAGAGGTGATTGTGTTGTAGACAGTGTTGGCTTCCGGAAACCTCACTGCAGAACATGGTCGGTACACGGTAGCAAAAAAAATTGCAACAGAGAGCACAAACAAGCATTTGTTATTGGACTAAAAAATGAGCGTTACTTATAATATGACCAAGGACTTTGACAGACAGGCCCTGAAATTAGCTGTCATTATTAGAGGTTGACCGATTAATTTGGTATGGCTGCTTAATTAGGGCCAATATCAAGTTTTCATAACAATCGGTAATCAGCATTTTTGGACCCCGATTATGGCCGATTACATTGCACTCCATGAGGAGACTGCGTGGCAGGCTGACTACCTGTTACGCAAGTGCAGCAAGGAGCCAAGGTAAATTGCTAGCTAGCATTAAACTTATCTTATAAAAAACAATCAATCTTAACATAAACACTAGTTAACTACACATGATTGATGATAATACTAGTTTAACTAGCTTGTCCTGTGTTGTAAATAATGAATGCGGTGCCTGTTAATTTATCATCGAATCACAGCCTACTTCGCCAAACGGGGGATGATTGCACAAGTGCATTCGCGAAAAAAGCACTGTCGTTGTACCAATGTACCTAACCATAAACATCAACGTCTTTCTTAAAATCAATACACAAGTAGGTTTCTTTTGTTTAAAGAAATTCATGTTAGCAGGTAATATTAACTAGGGAAATTGTGTCACTTCTCTTACGTTCTGTGCAAGCAGAGTCAGGGTATATGCAGCAGTTTGGGCCACCTGGCTCGTTGCGAACCGTGTGAAGACCATTTCTTCCTAACAAAGACTGCAATTAATTTGCCAGAATTGTACATAATTATGACATAACATTGAAGGTTGTTCAATGTAACAGCAAGCAATATTTAGACTTAGGGATGCCACCCGTTAGATAGAATACGGAATGGTTCTGTATTTCACTATGATAGTTTCCGGATTTGACCATATTAATGACATAAGGCTCGTATTTCTGTGCGTTTATTATATTATAATTAAGTCTATGGTTTGATATTTGATAGAGCAGTCTGACTGAGCGGTGGTAGGTGTTTCCTCTGACACATTGGTGCGGCTGGCTTCTGGGTTGGATGCGCACTGTGTTAAGAAGCAGTGCGGCTTGGTTGGGTTGTGTTTCGGAGGACGCATGGCTTTCGACCTTCGTCTCTCCCGAGCCCGTACGGGAGTTGTAGCAATGAGACGAGATAGTAATTACTAACAATTGGATACCACAAAATTGGGGAGAAAAAGGGGGTAAAATATATATATATATTTAAATAAAACAAATAAAAGTGGCTTTTTTTGGTCCTCCAATAATCAGTATCGGTATCGGCATTGAAAAATCATTATCGGTAGACCTCTAGTCACTATCCAACCTTTCCACATGCTATATGCAATCCAGTATTACTGTACACTTTGGGTTTGTGCCTTTTGGGATTTTGGCATCACACAGATAGTGCTTCGCCTTGCCTGCACACCTGCTTCCACAGCCCCTGATTACAGTGCAGGGTACTGGAAATACACACACACGCACGCACACACACACACA
Source organism: Oncorhynchus clarkii lewisi (assembly GCF_045791955.1). Classification (NCBI taxonomy): domain Eukaryota; kingdom Metazoa; phylum Chordata; class Actinopteri; order Salmoniformes; family Salmonidae; genus Oncorhynchus; species Oncorhynchus clarkii. The sequence goes on from NC_092155.1 coordinate 46,467,384, forward strand.
CACACACACACACACACACACACACACACACACACACACACATCCCAGTTCTCTGTATATGAACCATGCCTGTTCATTTCATTGCTGGTTGTGAAATTAAGTATTTAACATTGTGTGGATTTTAAAACCCTAGAGGGTTTTATGTGATTATGCTTACATAATTATATGATAATAATCAGTGGACTTACTTGTTAGTTCACTTAGTGGAATAACATCTTTGCCTCTTAATGAGCTTGGGTTTCATAATTTCATGCTGCATGTTAATATTTCTCTATTGGGAGATCAACAGGGAGTATAACTTTGGCCAGGGCATTTTTATGAATGTGAAAAACAATACTGGATTTTGAATGGTCATATATAAGTAATAGCAGTAATGTATCAGATTATATGAATGGAAAGTCCTTGATTGCTTCTCCTGACCAGATATGCGTAATGTCTTATGTCTGCACACTGAGACAGATGTCAAGCCCTTACCGTCACCATCAACCATTCTTGAGTGGACAACCATCCAATGTTGTCAGAGAGGACAAATGATAGGCCGGTGCAGAGCGCAAGGTGACAGCCTCCGTTTCCCTCTTTCCTCTCGTGCCATTAGCCGTGTCATTTCTTCCGTGATCTTGTATGAACTTTTCAGTCACCTGTTCTATCGTCGAGACCATGATTAACGACCCACATTTCCTCATCGGCAAACTGTTCAGCCCACTAATAGAGCGTAATCTTTGCTTACGAGTACTGCCGTCGTGCTGCGACTTGTCTACCGTCTCTGTGTCTCTGCTGTGCTCAGGCCATACGCTTAGCTGTTGTTTACCAAGGGCCAGTGCTCTCTATTGGTTTCTATGTGGTTCATAGACACAGCAATAGGGCACCTAGACAGATGGCAGCTAACCATACCACTAAACTAAAGGCTACCCCGATCTCTTGAGTGGAAGGAGAAGCTAAGGTGACAGGGAGTCCACAAGGTTGGAGAATCTTGATGCAGCCACAGACGTCCATCTGGAAGGCATACTGTCAGTCAGGGAGCCAACTGGATTCTGGCAAAGCTGTAGCGACTAACGAGTCACCCGCATTCCACCCATCAGGCTAATGTGGCCATGACATGCCATTACCCATAACGCCTTGCACTTGCAAAAGTCCCTCTCTGGGTTAAGAACAGGGTCGGGGAGAGATTACGGCGGAAGGAGAGGGAGACCGAGGGAGGTGAAGAAATGGAGCCAAAGGAATGGAGAGAAGGAAAGAGAGAGAGAGAGAAGGAAGGAAGGAAGGAAGGAAGGAAGGAAGGAAGGAAGGAAGGAAGAAAAGAGCGGGAGAGTGAGCGACACTGGTTCTCTCTTTCTGCACTCTATCCGGTTGAACGATAGCTTACGGAGCTGTAGTGTTCTGATGTCATCTCCTGTTCTCTCATTGTCAGTCAGAACACTGCTTCTGAGGTGACCTTTGAGAGAAGGAGAGAGAGAGAGAGAGAGCGAATGAGACGTGCATCTCAGTATCCCCAGACCCCACATATCACTCCAGTGCACTGTCTCTCTGACTTCCCACGACTGACACATTTATTGGGGTGATAGATTATGTTCAAGCTCGCTGGTGGAATATGTTTTGGCTGAAGAGAAGTGGAAGCACGACTCCTTGTGAGGGGTGTGTGTGACAGAGAGAGAGAGAGAGAGAGAGAGAGAGAGAGAGAGAGAGCGAGAGAGAGAGGGAGAAAGAGTTCCTGTGTAATCGTATGCCATGCAATACATGCCTTTGTACAGGATGTGTGTTTTTACAAGTGTGTGAGTGTTTGTGACGCGCTACATATGACTGTGTGTGTGTGTGTGTGTGTGTGTGTGTGTGTGTGTGTGTGTGTGTTTGTGTCCGTGTCTGCGTCTGCTCGTCTGCGCATACATGTGTGTGTGGCCCTAAGGCTGCCTAATGAAGTCTATTCTATCTTTGGAGAGAGGTGGATGCACTTCATTAACCTAGACACCAGTTGTATCATCTCCCTCCCAGAAAAGAAGAGAAAAGACACAACCTTCATTAACGCCAAGCTAAACTATAGCACACGCCACCTGGGATGAAGATTGATTGCAACCTTTTCAGCTGAGTTTTATCTCGCCCCAACACAAGAGAAACGGAGGGTTGAGGTGTGTGTGTGTGTGTGTGTGTGTGTGTGTGTGTGTGTGTGTGTGTGTGTGTGTGTGTGTGTGTGTGTGTGTGTGTGTGTGTGTGTGTGTGTGTGTGTGTGTGTGTGTGTGTGTGTGTGTGGACAGAGGTGTCACTTTCCTCTTCCAGTCTTCTCATGAATAGGGAGACAGTGTAATCACTTTGGGCTGCCTGAAGTTCATGGATATGTATGTGTTCTGAAGGATTGCAGAATTAACTACTGTGACTGGGCCACAAATGGCTGCAAATTGAGCCTGTTCTCGTGTTAATGCATTTCTGGTTTGACTAATGTGTTTTGTAAAAGAAAAAAAGCAACAATACAAATCTGGTTTGATGACGAGGGGGGGTTGAAATTGAGAGTTTGACAGTGAAATTGTGAGTTTGACAGTGGAATTGTGAGTTTGACAGTGGAATTGTGAGTTTGACAGTGGAATTGTGAGTTTGACAGTGAAATTGAGAGTTTGACAGTGAAATTGAGAGTTTGACAGTGAAATTGAGAGTTTGACAGTGAAATTGAGTTTGACAGTGGAATTGAGAGTTTGACAGTGGAATTGAGTTTGACAGTGGAATTGAGAGTTTGACAGTGAAATTGAGAGTTTGACAGTGAAATTGAGAGTTTGACAGTGGAATTGAGAGTTTGACAGTGAAATTGAGAGTTTGACAGTGAAATTGAGTTTGACAGTGAAATTGAGAGTTTGACTGTGAAATTGAGGGTTTGACTATGAAATTGAGTTTGACAGTGAAATTGAGAGTTTGACAGTGAAATTGAGTTTGACAGTGAAATTGAGAGTTTGACAGTGAAATTGCTGTCTAATTGGTTGAACATAATGTGCCCAACTGAACATGGAATGAAAAGTATAATTAGTAGGCAAAATTGAATAATGCTCGGCTTGGACTTGTACACTGATATTTATTTTCTTGATAGTTCAGTAACTTCTGTCTGACTTTGCCTGTGTGCTCGCACATTTGCTTTGTAAATCTCACGCCTGCCGCTTCAATCTCCAGTGTGGCTGATATAGTGATGCACTCATAAATCATATCATAATCTCCTCTGTCAGCTGACTGTCTCTCCTCATTAGCCACACAAGGACGTTACAGTACAGTCGTGGCCAAAAGTTTTGAGAATGACAAAAATATACATTTTCACAAAGTCTGCTGCCTCAGTTTGTATGATTGCAATTTGCATATACTCCAGAATGTTATGAAGAGTGATCAGATGAAATGCAATTAATTGCAAAGTCCCTCTTTGCCATGCAAATGAACTGAATCCCCAAAAAATGTTTCCACTGCATTTCAGCCCTGCCACAAAAGGACCAACTGACATCATGTCAGTGATTCTCTCTTTAACAAAGGTGTGAGTGTTGATGAGGACAAGGCTGGAGATCACTCTGTCATGCTGATTGAGTTCGAATAACAGACTGGAAGCTTCAAAAGGAGGGTGGTGTTTGAAATCATTGTTCTTCCTCTGTCAACCATGGTTACCTGCAAGGAAACACGTGCCGGCATCATTGCTTTGCACAAAAAAGGGCTTCACAGGCAAGGACATTGCTACCAGTAAGATTGCACCTAAATCAACCATTTATCGGATCATCAAGAACTTCAAGGAGAGCGGTTCAATTGTTGTGAAGAAGGCTTCATGGCACCCAAGAAAGTCCAGCAAGCGCCAGGACCGTCTCCTAAAGTTGATTCAGCTGCGGAATAGGGGGACCATCAGTACAGAGCTTGCTCGGGAATGGCAGCAGGCAGGTGTGAGTGCATCTGCACGCACAGTGAGGCAAATACTTTTGGAGGATGGCCTGGTCTCAAGAAGGGCAGCAAAGAAGCCACTTCTCTCCAGGAAAACCAGGGACAGACTGATATTCTGCAAACGGTACAGGGGTTGGACTGCTGAGGACTGGGGTAGTCATTTTATCTGAAGAATCCCCTTTCCGATTGTTTGGGGCATCCGGAAAAAAGCTTGTCCGGAGAAGACAAGGTAGTCACTACTATCAGTCCTGTGTCATGCCAACAGTAAAGCATCCTGAGACCATTCATGTGTGGGGTTGCTTCTCAGCCAAGGGAGTGGGCTCACTCACAATTTGCCTAAGAACACAGCCACAAATAAAGAATGGTACCAACACATCCTGCAACTTCTCCCAACCATCCAGGAACAGTTTGGTGACGAACAATGCCTTTTCCAACATGATGGAGCACCTTGCCATAAGGCAAAAGTGAAATCTAAGTGGCTTGAAGAACAAAACATCGATATTTTGGGTCCATGGCCAGGAAACTCCCCAGATCTTAATCCCATTGAGAACTTATGGTCAATCCTCAAGAGGCGGGTGGACAAACAAAACCCCACAAATTCTGACAAACTCCAAGCATTGATAATGCAAGAATGGGCTGCCATCAGTCAGGATGTGGCCCAGAAGTTAATTGACATCATGCCAGGGCGGATTGCAGAGGTCTTAAAAAAGAAAGGTCAACACTGCAAATATTGACAAAAATATCTAAAGACACTGAAGCAGAAAACTTTGTGGAAATTAATATTTGTGTCATTCTCAAAACTTTCAGCCACGACTGTACTTCTCACTCACTTCTACTCACTCTGTCTTCTATACCGATTGGCCTATGGTGTCTGTCCTCAGTTCCGATTGGCTGGGGTGAAAATGATCCACTCTCCTGATTGGTTCATTGTCTCCCTACTCTGTCCTGTCAGTGGTTTTGCAACTTTCTACGGCATAGTGAGTTCCTATAAGCTGTGCGTCGATGTACTGCTTTGGGCTCAGCTCTGTTTCAACAAGTTGAAATTAGCCCAAGTTAACTCCTGTCGAAGTTAACCATTAACAACCATCTATCAATCCAACCCTGTGCCAGTTGATGAGGACATACGTGGCTGGATAGTGGTGAGGGTGGAGCTAATGCCAACAAGTGTCGGAGTGGGTAATTTGGGAGGCAGACAACGGTGGCCGTCTTGTCTTCTCCAAGCTCCTCTCCCTCTAGGGACATGCTCGCCAGCCTTGCTGATGGATTTATATGCGCTCGTTAATTGGGGAAATTAAAAGCCATTTCCTCTAATAGTGAGCGTTTTAGTGCCAGTTAATGGATTAATCTATTTCTCAAAAGGAGGGTGGGTGTGTTTGATGGTGTAGTGGGTGGGGGGCTATTAACAGAAGACGAGTCTTTAGAAGACAAGAATGATAGATTGGGCCGGGGCATATTAAAAGCAGGGGGCAGACTGAGGACTGTGTGATGTCATCGCCGCCACCGCGACTTGACTCATCACTTTATGTATGGCTTCGTTCCCTCAATGACTTTTTGACTTTGAGACTAGGGCCAAATTTAACGGCTCACTTAAATGACTCCGCACATTCAAAGGCATGGTAATTAATGCCTTTAGTCCAGGCTCTGTAGTCCAGTCATGCATTGAACCCAATAGTGAATGTGTTTGGGACTGGTAGGTCTATATTCCCCCCAAGCTTTCAGTAAAAAAGTTAGACAAGAATGGTATGACTTGAGTCTTGCCAGCCTTCTTTGGAAGCCTCAACTTTCTTAAGGGTGAAATGAGCTCAATTGTAGAGTGGATAGAAGTGCATTGGATTACACACACACACAACTGGGTACAGAGTGAAACCCCCTCCAACCTGGAGGAGACACAGACAGCCATACCAGGCTCCAATCTCTCTAGTTGGCTTGGGATCCGAACCATCAACCTTGCGGTTACTGGCCCGCCGTTCTTAACCCTTACACTACCTGCCACCCTCATACTATCTCCCATTATCTCTCTGGTGAGTTGTGAAATGAGCAACTATGTTTTTAGGATTTCTAAAAGCAAGACAAAGTTCCTGAGCTAAACATTAATTGTTATATTTTAGGTATTCATTTTAGATGCAATATGCGTGTTGTTTTCGATAAAGGAAACTGCTTTTGTTTTGTTGTTAACTGTTATCGGAATCATCTGTAATTACATAGAACAATCACATTTGACAAACTCTGCATAAAATTGCCCTAATTTAATTTAATTGATTAAATTCAGGGGGGTCCTTCTTGGCCCTCCTGTTGCCCTATTCGATGCCTGCAACGATGAGGTATTTAATCTAGTCCCTCACACTAAATTAAACAAGGCAGTCTGGCTCGCAGCGGAGATGAGGAGTTGCACGGCGTG
>NC_092155.1:46478666-46581166 GCF_045791955.1 Oncorhynchus clarkii lewisi
ACTGCCGATTTTGCAGGTTTTCCTACTTACAAAGCATGTAGAGGTCTGTAATTTGTATACACTTCAACTGTGAGAGACAGAATCTAAAACAGAAATCCAGAAAATCACATTGTATGATTTTTAAGTAATTAATTTGCATTTTATTGCATGACATAAGTATTTGATACATCAGAAAAGCAGAACTTTATATTTGGTACAGAAACCTTTGTTTGCAATTACAGAGATCATACGTTTCCTGTAGTTCTTGACCAGGTTTGCACACACTGCAGCAGGGATTTTGGCCCACTCCTCCATACAGACCTTCTCCAGATCCTTCAGGTTTCGGGGCTGTCGCTGGGCAATATGGACTTTCAGCTCCCTCCAAAGGTTTTCTATTGGGTTCAGGTCTGGAGACTGGCTAGGCCACTCCAGGACCTTGAGATGCTTCTTATGGAGCCACTTCTTAGTTGCCCTGGCTGTGTGTTTCGGGTCGTTGTCATGCTGGAAGACCCAGCCACGACCCATCTTCAATGCTCTTACTGAGGGAAGGAGGTTGTTGGCCAAGATCTCACGATACATGGCCCCATCCACCCTCCCCTCAATACGGTGCAGTCGTCCTGTCCCCTTTGCAGAAAAGCATCCCCAAAGAATGATGTTTCTCCATGCTTCATAGTTGGGATGGTGTTCTTGAGATTGTACTCATCCTTCTTCTTCCTCCAAACACGGCGAGTGGAGTTTAGACCAAAAAGCTCTATTTTTGTCTCATCAGACCACATGACCTTCTCCCATTCCTCCTCTGGATCATCCAGATGGTCATTGGCAAACTTCAGACGGGCCTGGACATGCGCTGGCTTGAGCAGGGGGACATTGCGTGCGCTGCAGGATTTTAATTCATGACGGCGTAGTGTGTTACTAATGGTTTTCTTTGAGACTGTGGTCCCAGCTCTCTTCAGGTCATTGCCGTGCAGTTCTGGGCTGATCCCTCACCTTCCTCATGATCATTGATGCCCCACGAGGTGAGATCTTGCATGGAGCCCCAGACCGAGGGTGATTGACCGTCATCTTGAACTTCTTCAATTTTTTTATAATTGCGGCAACAGTTGTTGCCTTCTCACCAAGCTGCTTGCCTATTGTCCTGTAGCCCATCCCAGCCTTGTGCAGGTCTACAATTTTTTCCCTGATGTCCTTACACAGCTCTCTGGTCTTGGCCTTTGTGGAGAGGTTGGAGTCTGTTTGATTGAGTGTGTGGACAGGTGTCCTTTATACAGGTAACAAGTTCAAACAGGTGCAGTTAATACAGGTAATGAGTGGAGAACAGGAGGGCTTCTTAAAGAAAAACTAACAGGTCTGTGAGAACCGGAATTCTTACTGGTTGGTAGGTGATCAAATACTTATGTCATGCAATAAAATGCTAATTAATTACTTAAAAATCATACAATGTGATTTTCTGGATTTTTGTTTTAGATTCGGTCTCTCACAGTTGAAGTGTACCTATGATAAAAATTACAGACCTCTACATGCTTTGTAAGTAGGAAAACCTGCAAAATCGGCAGTGTATCAAATACTTGTTCTCTCCACTATCTCTGCTGCTGAACATATAATTCTTAGTATATCTGCTGCTGAACATATCATTTGTTGTATATCTACTGCTGAACATATCATTCTTAATATACAGTGGGGAGAACAAGTATTTGATACACTGCCGATTTTGCAGGTTTTCCTACTTACAAAGCATGTAGAGGTCTGTAATTTGTATACACTTCAACTGTGAGAGACAGAATCTAAAACAGAAATCCAGAAAATCACATTGTATGATTTTTAAGTAATTAATTTGCATTTTATTGCATGACATAAGTATTTGATACATCAGAAAAGCAGAACTTTATATTTGGTACAGAAACCTTTGTTTGCAATTACAGAGATCATACGTTTCCTGTAGTTCTTGACCAGGTTTGCACACACTGCAGCAGGGATTTTGGCCCACTCCTCCATACAGACCTTCTCCAGATCCTTCAGGTTTCGGGGCTGTCGCTGGGCAATATGGACTTTCAGCTCCCTCCAAAGGTTTTCTATTGGGTTCAGGTCTGGAGACTGGCTAGGCCACTCCAGGACCTTGAGATGCTTCTTATGGAGCCACTTCTTAGTTGCCCTGGCTGTGTGTTTCGGGTCGTTGTCATGCTGGAAGACCCAGCCACGACCCATCTTCAATGCTCTTACTGAGGGAAGGAGGTTGTTGGCCAAGATCTCACGATACATGGCCCCATCCACCCTCCCCTCAATACGGTGCAGTCGTCCTGTCCCCTTTGCAGAAAAGCATCCCCAAAGAATGATGTTTCTCCATGCTTCATAGTTGGGATGGTGTTCTTGAGATTGTACTCATCCTTCTTCTTCCTCCAAACACGGCGAGTGGAGTTTAGACCAAAAAGCTCTATTTTTGTCTCATCAGACCACATGACCTTCTCCCATTCCTCCTCTGGATCATCCAGATGGTCATTGGCAAACTTCAGACGGGCCTGGACATGCGCTGGCTTGAGCAGGGGGACATTGCGTGCGCTGCAGGATTTTAATTCATGACGGCGTAGTGTGTTACTAATGGTTTTCTTTGAGACTGTGGTCCCAGCTCTCTTCAGGTCATTGCCGTGCAGTTCTGGGCTGATCCCTCACCTTCCTCATGATCATTGATGCCCCACGAGGTGAGATCTTGCATGGAGCCCCAGACCGAGGGTGATTGACCGTCATCTTGAACTTCTTCAATTTTTTTATAATTGCGGCAACAGTTGTTGCCTTCTCACCAAGCTGCTTGCCTATTGTCCTGTAGCCCATCCCAGCCTTGTGCAGGTCTACAATTTTTTCCCTGATGTCCTTACACAGCTCTCTGGTCTTGGCCTTTGTGGAGAGGTTGGAGTCTGTTTGATTGAGTGTGTGGACAGGTGTCCTTTATACAGGTAACAAGTTCAAACAGGTGCAGTTAATACAGGTAATGAGTGGAGAACAGGAGGGCTTCTTAAAGAAAAACTAACAGGTCTGTGAGAACCGGAATTCTTACTGGTTGGTAGGTGATCAAATACTTATGTCATGCAATAAAATGCTAATTAATTACTTAAAAATCATACAATGTGATTTTCTGGATTTTTGTTTTAGATTCGGTCTCTCACAGTTGAAGTGTACCTATGATAAAAATTACAGACCTCTACATGCTTTGTAAGTAGGAAAACCTGCAAAATCGGCAGTGTATCAAATACTTGTTCTCTCCACTATCTCTGCTGCTGAACATATAATTCTTAGTATATCTGCTGCTGAACATATCATTTGTTGTATATCTACTGCTGAACATATCATTCTTAGTATATCTTCTGCTGAACATATCATTCTTAGTATATCTACTGCTGAACATATCATTCTTAGTATATCTGCTGCTGGACATATCATTCTTAGTATATCTGCTGCTGAACATATCATTCTTAGTATATCTGCTGCTGAACATATCATTCTTAGTATATCTGCTGCTGAACATATCATTCTTAGTATATCTACTGCTGAACATATCATTCTTAGTATATCTGTTGCTGAACATATCATTCTTAGTATACAGTGCCTTGCAAAAGTATTCGGCCCCCTTGAACTTTGCGACCTTTTGCCACATTTCAGGCTTCAAACATAAAGATATAAAACTGTATTTTTTTGTGAAGAATCAACAACAAGTGGGACACAATCATGAAGTGGAACGACATTTATTGGATATTTCAAACTTTTTTAACAAATCAAAAACTGAAAAATTGGGCGTGCAAAATTATTCAGCCCCCTTAAGTTAATACTTTGTAGCGCCACCTTTTGCTGCGATTACAGCTGTAAGTCGCTTGGGGTATGTCTCTATCAGTTTTGCACATCGAGAGACTGAATTTTTTTTCCATTCCTCCTTGCAAAACAGCTCGAGCTCAGTGAGGTTGGATGGAGAGCATTTGTGAACAGCAGTTTTCAGTTCTTTCCACAGATTCTCGATTGGATTCAGGTCTGGACTTTGACTTGGCCATTCTAACACCTGGATATGTTTATTTTTGAACCATTCCATTGTAGATTTTGCTTTGTGTTTTGGATCATTGTCTTGTTGGAAGACAAATCTCCGTCCCAGTCTCAGGTCTTTTGCAGACTCCATCAGGTTTTCTTCCAGAATGGTCCTGTATTTGGCTCCATCCATCTTCCCATCAATTTTAACCATCTTCCCTGTCCCTGCTGAAGAAAAGCAGGCCCAAACCATGATGCTGCCACCACCATGTTTGACAGTGGGGATGGTGTGTTCAGCTGTGTTGCTTTTACGCCAAACATAACGTTTTGCATTGTTGCCAAAAAGTTCAATTTTGGTTTCATCTGACCAGAGCACCTTCTTCCACATGTTTGGTGTGTCTCCCAGGTGGCTTGTGGCAAACTTTAAACAACACTTTTTATGGATATCTTTAAGAAATGGCTTTCTTCTTGCCACTCTTCCATAAAGGCCAGATTTGTGCAATATACATTTGATTGTTGTCCAATGGACAGAGTCTCCCACCTCAGCTTTAGATCACTGCAGTTCATCCAGAGTGATCATGGGCCTCTTGGCTGCATCTCTGATCAGTCTTCTCCTTGTATGAGCTGAAAGTTTAGAGGGACGGCCAGGTCTTGGTAGATTTGCAGTGGTCTGATACTCCTTCCATTTCAATATTATCACTTGCACAGTGCTCCTTGGGATGTTTAAAGCTTGGGAAATCTTTTTGTATCCAAATCCGGCTTTAAACTTCTTCACAACAGTATCTCGGACCTGCCTGGTGTGTTCCTTGTTCTTCATGATGCTCTCTGCGCTTTTAACGGACCTCTGAGACTATCACAATGCAGGTGCATTTATACGGAGACTTGATTACACACAGGTGGATTGTATTTATCATCATTAGTCATTTAGGTCAACATTGGATCATTCAGAGATCCTCACTGAACTTCTGGAGAGAGTTTGCTGCACTGAAAGTAAAGGGGCTGAATAATTTTGCACGCCCAATTTTTCAGTTTTTGATTTGTTAAAAAAGTTTGAAATATCCAATAAATGTCGTTCCACTTCATGATTGTGTCCCACTTGTTGTTGATTCTTCACAAAAAAATACAGTTTTATATCTTTATGTTTGAAGCCTGAAATGTGGCAAAGGTCGCAAAGTTCAAGGGGGCCGAATACTTTCGCAAGGCACTGTATCTGTTGCTGAACATATCATTCTTAGTATATCTGCTGTAAATTCATCTGGTGTATATACGTATAGATTGCATTTGGACTACTGTTATTTGGATTCGTTCCGACATTTCAAAATGTCTTGTTGTTTATTATAATTTTCATGTAGATTATTGGTGTACTTGTTTGACATTGTACTGTATTGTTATGAGCTGGTAACATAAACATTTCGCTGCACCATCTATAACATCTGCTGAACTGTGTTCGTGACCAATACACTTTGATTTGATTTGTGTCGTTTGTCTTCTCTTTCTGCTTTTGCCTTCTGAAGACCATAGAATGATCAATGCAGGTAAGCACTGCTTTTGCTAACATTCTCTACCAGATACTTTCCTCTTCCCTGAAAGGTGACATTTGCTCCTATGAATTCCCTCATTATAAGCATGTGAGCTATTCATAATTCACAACACACCAACCATACCATTTTCCAGGAACAGAAAGAACTGTACGGGCATTTTAGTGTGGCGTGGTCTCGTAATAGCATGGAATAGGCATGTCTTAACAAGACATTAAGATGATTTCCCTGGAAAGACATGATCATCTCCTCTGCCCTATATTTCTCAATCATATCCCTAGTTCCCTTATGGAGGAAATGGCTAGTTTCGTCAAAGGTGGCCATGTGAAAAGGCAGCATAAGAAGTGGCCCTGTCTTTCCTTATAAAGTGGTCTCTTTTAATGGGCCAGTGCCTAATTGAAAATGACCATTAATGAGTGTGTGAAAAGATCAATGCTCTTCTCCATACACACAATCTGCCATTGAAGCCCCGCCAGGAGTGCTGTGAAAAGATGTAGAGCCCCCTTCAGTGAGCTCCTCGTCGCGCTAACTATCAGCCCTGCTTTGCCCAACAGGAATGCATTTTTTCAGCCTGGGAGAGTCAAGGAATGGACAAAAGGATGGCGGGAAGTCATGGGAGGGACGGGAGAAAGAGGGGACCTGTGAGAGGGAAGTTAGTGTGCGTGTCTGTATGGCTCTGTGCATGCGTGCGGACTGGAAGCAATGCAATGAAAACACAACCCAGTTTTGAAGTTGAATCTGAGTTTAAATAGATGCAGTACAGATACAATTTTCTTGTGGGTTCCGGCCTCCCGGACAGGCATCAAGTACGGTCTCCTCCTTCCTATTTCTCCTCATGTCAATCAACTATAATAACCTCATTGTTAGGTGTTAGGAATACCAAGTTAACCCTCTTAAAGTGTTAATGCAATATGTCCCATTGGGATAAGTGGGATCATGCAGTGTTTTCCACAAGCACTTGGAGTAGCCAGCCAAATAGAAAAAGTAGCCAGCCAGGATCCCCCAGGACGGGTTAAATATTTGTTTTTGCTATTTTAGTGGCCTCTGTCACATTCCATCCTTTATATGCAGAGAAATGATTAAATACATTATTGAGTTTACCTCCTAGATTGGAAAAATTAAGTTGTGGTATTGTGTTTACAATTAAAATCACTGAACATTTATGAATTCAGTGTATTGTTAGTTTTGGGGGATATCGTCTAGACCTAAGCCTATATGATCAGGACTATTTAAGTAAGATAAGCAACCTTTTTTTAAAACATTGAACCTGTCTTGAGAGAAAAGTATTTTACTGCAAGATATGAATTGCCACAGGTATGTTTGTTCTTTAAATGATGTGTTTTATTGAAACAGAATTGAAGTAAATAGACCAACATCTTGAAAATGTCAAACAAACTGTGTGATGGACACAATTTCTTTTCTCTCATGTTATTCAATTGTTACTGTGCGCCTGCAACAAAGATACACTGCATGACCAAAAGTATGTGGACACCTGCTTGTCGAACACCTCATTCCAAAATCATGGGCTTTTAATATGGAATTGGTCCCCCCTTTGCTGCTATAACAGCCTAGACTTTTCTGGGAAGGCTTTCCGCTAGATGTTGGAACATTGCTGCAGGGACTTGCTTCCATTCAGCCACAAAAGCAGTGAGGTCGGGCACTGATGTTAGGCTATTAGGTCTGGCTTGCAGTCTGCGTTCCAATTCATCCCAAAGATGTTCGATGGAGTTGAGGTCAGGGCTCTGCAGGCCAGTCAAGTACTTCCACACCGATCTCGACAAGCCATTTCTATATGGATCTCACTTTGTGCATGGGGGCATTGTCATGCTGAAACAGGAAATGGCCTTCCCCAAATTATTGCCACAAAGTTGTAAGCACAGAATCATCTAGAATGCCATTGTGTTGTAGCAGTAAGATTTCCCTTCACTGGAACTAAGGGGCCATGGAAACCCATTTCATGAAGCTCCCGACAAACAGTTATTGTGCTGACATTGCTTCCCGAGGCAGTTTGGAACTCGGTAATGAGTGTTGCAACCGAGGACAGGCGATTTTTACTCGCTACGCGCTTCAGCCATCCTGTTCTGTGAACTTGTGTGGCCTACCACTTCGCGGCTGAGCAGTTGTTGCTGCTTGACGTTTCCACTTCACAACAGCACTTACAGTTGACCAGGGCAACTGTAGCAGGGCAGACATTTTACGAACTGACTTGTTGGAAAGGTGGCGTCCTATGACGGTGCCACATTGAAAGTCAATGAGCTCTTCAGTAAGGCCATTCTACTGCCAATGTTTGTCTATGGGAATTGCATGACTGTGTGCTTGATTTTATACACCTGTCAACAACAGGTGTGACTGAAATAGCCAAATTCACTAATTTGAAGGGGTGTCGACATACTTTTGTATATATTGTGTAGCTCAAATGTGCAAGTGCATTTTGAATTTTGATGGACACTTCTTCTTATGGAAATATGTGTCTCAAATAAACAGAACAGATGCTCAATTAAGTTCTGGGTCCATAAGTGATAAGAGAAGAGACAGAACGACATCAGTTAATTCAGTGAACACTCTCTTTGAATTGCAGTATGTAATTTATTTAAAAAAAAAACTTGTTTAACCGCTGACCCACAGATTTGTTCTTAAATTATCTTGTAAGAGTCTGCTGACTTTCACAGGCTTCAAGCTTTATTTTTTAAGAGGAATTTTCTCATCTACTGCAATACAGGTATGATTGAAGAATGAAGCAGGTTTTAAACATGGGCTTTGCTACACAGAAAGCAGCAGTTGTCTACTCCATTCTCAACACTTTTATTAAATCACTAGACCTAGATCAATATCTTTGAAAATACCATTATCTTAGTAAGTATCATTATCTTTTATAACAATTCAGTCTGTTTTATTTTATCATATTTTGGACCAGAGTGAGGCTATCGCTCCACTAGCCTACCTATTATGGCTGCAGTGAGGAGGATTCACAATTTATCTGCAGATAATCGCCAAAAAGTCTACCGGTATGCAAATTAGGGAGCCACGCGAACGGCTCTCTTGCAGATGGGATTCGGTCGGCTACTACACTCATATCAAAAATATACTGAAATATAAACATAACATGTGAATTGTTGGTCTCATGTTTTATTAGATGTTTTATTAGCTGGAATAAAAGATTCCAGAAATGTGTCATACTCACAAAAAAAAGTATTTCTCTCAATTTTTGTGCAGAAATTTGTTTACATACATGTTAGTGAACAACTCTCATTTGCCAAGATAATCCAGGTGTGGCATATCAAGAAGCTGATTAAACAGCATGATCATTACACCTTGTGCTGGGGACAATAAAAGGCCACTCTAAAATGTGCTGACTGCAGGAATGCCCACCAGAGCTGTTGCCAGATAATTGAATGTTCATTTCTCTACCATAAGCCACCCTTTAGAGAATTTGGCAGTATGTCCTACTGGCCTCATAACCGCAGACCACATGTAATCACACCAGCCCAGGGCCTCAACAGCCGGCTTCTTCACCTGCAGGACGGTATGAGGGGGTGGGGTGGGTCGGTGGGGATGCTGAGGAGCATTTCTGCTTATAATAAAGCCCTTTTGTGGGGAAACTCATTCTGATTAGCAAACCTGGCTCCCCAGTGGGTGGGCCTATGCCCTCCCAGGCCCACCCATGGCTGTGCCCTTGCCCAGTCATGTGAAATCCATAGATTAGGGCCTAATAAATGTATTTCAATTGACTGATTTCCTTTTATGAACTGTAACTCAGTAAATTGTTTGAAATTGTTGCATGTTGCGTTTCTATTTTTGTTCACTATATAAACAAGCTCTTTAGTTTAATTATCCTGATGTGATACCATGGACATATAACTACATTGTAAGATTTATGAATGGCAAAGATATGAGATTGACTTTATTCAGTCAGTTCTACACCTTTTATAAACTAGTTAAGCTTGCTGTTCGTCAATCAAAGCACAGTTAGCCTATGCGCCATCACTTGAGTGTATATGAAAGACGCGAAAGACAATAAATGAATGTGCTAGATACAATACACTATGTGGATTTCGACTCATCATTACCACATTATATGCGATGTACAAATTGACTCACACAGACGATGAAGGAGCATCATGCTCTCTCCCTCCGTGAAAAGACATTTGACTGCACACACACACACACACACACACACACACACACACACACACACACACACACACACACACACACACACACACGAACCGGGAGGCAGCAGACTGTCAAACCAGCAGTTTCCCTGTAATTACTCACTTTGTGATTGACAGGCACCTGTTCTATCGATAGATCGCTAGAAGATGCATATCATTCATTCTAGCGGGAGAGGGCTCATGGACTTTTTTCCGACTTGCGAATTGTAAAAAAAGTAGCCAATTAAAGTGGAAAAAATACCCGTCTGGAAATGATTGTGTAACCAGCTGTACAGCCGACAGCCGGCGCTAGTGGAAAACACAGATCTTGGCTCTCTTGCTATGCGTGTATGTGTGTGTATTGGAATGCAACACAGGCCCCATTCTCTCAAGATTCAGTACGCTGGGCCTGAAGAACAACATGTTGTCTTGGTGTCACTTTTATTCCTATTGGAGGACGAGAGTGAAAATACTCCATTTCATTCCACTACAACAGCAGTCAGCAATGACATTAACATGGTGGCGTATAGGACTCCCCTTTACATTTCCACTTTCTCATCCCCTGCCTCCATGTCGGTCATCTTCTCCTTGGAGGCTTTGGCCCATTTCTGTCCATTATAGTAGTCTCTGGTCACAGAAAACGGCTTTGTTTTTTTTGGGACCAGCTTTGTGCAGTGGACCTCTCTATTCTCTTCACTCAATGCCTTAGTCCAGTGGTTGATATAACATTAATAGAGTCTTAATATAACATTGTGGTATCAACAGCATGGGTCTGCTGGCTGACAGACCGCATTGTCCTGATCCTGATGTTTCCCCAGCTAAGCCCATTCACTAAACCCAAGTAATTTAGCTATTTCAAAGGCACACCATTAAATATGCACTCTTACTGACGGTGAGATTGCATGTTTTAAGCAGGGGGAGAAAGGGCCTACTATGTTTTCAGCCCGAGAAACAAAATGTAGAGCAATGTGAAAGCTCTCGTTCCTCTCGTCTGCTCCAGCGATCTTTCCATCTGTGGGCCAAAACTCCATTAATATCTTTTTAATGTGACTTTCAAACATGGGAGAATGCAATTCATTTGGCAGCTGCTTTTTGTTGTTGTAGTGAATTGCTTTGTCCACGAGCCACAACACAGCTTAGCTTAGCCACTGGACAAGTTGAGCTCCGCTTTCAGGTCCACAATCAGGACAGATTTTTTACTTGTCCCTACCCCCAAAAAAGGTCTGTAACACTATAAAAAATAAAAAATATTTTTTTTGACCTTACAATATGAAGAAATACGACTTCATCAACATTTTAAGCTAAACTGTCTGATCGGTTTCATCAGACTCATTGCTTTAAAAAATATATATATATAATGTGTAATGGTCGTATGAATTTGGAATTTGGCATCCCACAACATTCCCAGAGTCTGTCTTGTACGATCAAAATATTTTTTTAGCATCCCATGGGATGATCGGACACCCTTCATTTTTTGAGGGAACTATTTTATAAAGACATAAAATGTATTTGGCTGTAATTGTAATGTTGCAATATTTGATAGGCTACCAAGGGTAGCCAACCAACCTCCAGGAGAGCCTTAAAAGCGCAGTGATGTATTTTGAGACAGGGTTGAAAATGAAAAGAAGCCAATAGGCAGAGTGTAGCCTAGATTTTGTCTGATTCTCTCTGGTAAAAAAAAAGATAGTAATGGATTTTATTTTCTAAAGTTGTTCCTTGACCCTGTAAAACAACACATGTGACAATAAAACATCATTTTTGTATATATTATATATATATATTTTTTTTTTTTCGTTATATTTGTCAAACATGACGGCCATTTAGCTTATATTTATATAATTCAATTCTCATTAAAGCTCGGTTACATTTTCTTACATTTTCTGCCGCCTCCCTCATATCAGCATCGGTTTGGGCTTGAGGATGTAGGCATATCATCTACACTTTGACATGTAGGCTTCTTTATTTATGCACATGAAAAATAGATATTAATGTTATTCCAATGTTGGACTCTCTGATACAGTTCTGATCGGAGTAATGGTTTCGTATTGTGATTTTTGTGTATTCTTCTTAAAAATAAAAAAAAACTTGTACCAGACAAGAGGACAAGCACTAATATCGAGCCCTGACTACTCAGTCACGACACCTGACGTTGTCTTGCTTCAATCATCAATATCCTTGATGGATATTTTTTTGCCAATGTGCTTCCTATTTCTTTCATCTGACCTAGAACCAGGAAGTTCCATTAAGGTCAAAGGCATCGTCTTCAAGGGAGACCTGCATGGCCAAGAGTGTAGCTGCAGTTTAAAACTCAGACAATCACGAGTCATGTAATAGCCTATTTAATCTAGAATGTCCTCAAAACAACCAGTAGTAGGCTAAATGCAAAATGTTTTAAATATAGTCTGACCTTATAACGAATTCCAGCCATAACTTTGTTGTAGTTACTGTACAATAAAGGGTTTGTTTCTTTCTGTATCAGTCGGAGAGAGTATTACCAAACAATAGATGGCCTGTATACTAATCATATAATCATTCCAGAAGAAACTATGGACGGGGGTTTGAAATAATTGTCATACATTTTTGTTTGATATCCGGATATTCGATATACATGTATTTTTTGTTTTACTTACGTTTTTAACCTGAGCACTGCTGTGAAAGCAGGAGAGGCTGTCACCCTATTGCTGCAGTAGCTCGTCTACAGCC
Organism: Oncorhynchus clarkii lewisi; assembly: GCF_045791955.1. Classification (NCBI taxonomy): domain Eukaryota; kingdom Metazoa; phylum Chordata; class Actinopteri; order Salmoniformes; family Salmonidae; genus Oncorhynchus; species Oncorhynchus clarkii. The sequence continues at coordinate 46,491,040 of NC_092155.1, forward strand.
AAGACTAGCTCACAATATTATTTATCATCATCCTATACAATATTACCTTTCTTGACTGGAGCAGGAACTTTTCATTCCGTCATTTTATACCTTCTTACATTGCATTAGTGAACTCTCACACATTGAACCTCTTTGCCACTTTGATTGGCCAACATAAACGACAAGCTACACACGTGAAGGCTACCGGTCGGCTACCGGTCTTTTCATGGGATGCACGTCATAAAAATGAAATTGAAAATGTCCCCGATAACACATCTAGCAAGAAGGTGTACAGTAATTATATTTGATTTCAGCTTGTTCTTTTTCTGAAGGGGTATCAAGCTATACGAACTCAACAGAGCCATACTTTTCTTTCCTCTACTCGTCTAGAGCAGTGGTTGAGAGGCCTTGAAGCCACCGGTCGGCCATATTGGCACTACCCAGTAGGAGCAGTCCTCCATAGGAATGAATGGAACTCCACAGTATTTTTTTATTTTATTTATTTTTTTAAATTTAATTTTTACCCCTTTTTCTCCCCAATTTCGTAGTATCCAATTGTTGTAGTAGCTACTATCTTGTCTCATCGCTACAACTCCCGTACGGGCTCGGGAGAGACGAAGGTTAAAAGTCATGCGTCCTCCGATACACAACCAACCAAGCCGCTGCTTCTTTAACACAGCGCACATCCAACCCGGAAGCCAGCCGCACCAATGCGCCGGAGGAAACACCGTGCACCCGGCCACCTTGGCTAGCGTACACTGCGCCCAGCCCGCCACAGGAGTCGCTGGTGCGCGATGAGACAAGGACACCCCTACCGACCAAGCCCTCCCTAACCCGGGCGACGCTAGGCCAATTGTGCGTCGCCCCACGGACCTCCCGGTCGCGGCCGGTTACGACAGAGCCTGGGCGCGAACCCAGGACTCTGATAGTACAGCGCCCTTAACCACTGCGCCACCCAGGAGGCCCTGGAACTCCACAGTATTTCAATGAAATGTGAGTTCCAGTGAAAAGCTCCACCGCTCTCTGACGTATATGTGTCTGTTTACATTCCACATAGAATGGACTCACCTGGAAAGGGCTGTTTATGATGTCCGTGGAGGCTGTTACCGGATAAGGTGTGTGTTTGAAATGGTAGGGGCTAGGTTTGGGAAAGAAGATCCTATGTCAGCATGTACGCAGAGAGGGCTGGGCTGGTGGAGATCCACTGGCTTCAATATGTCTCTTCTGTGGCTAGTCCAAGAAAAATCTCACGTACAAAGGTCAGTGAGTTTACGTGTGTTTGTTTGAGTGTGTCAGTGTGTGTATGCGTTTGTGGGTGTTTTGTACGTGTCAATGTGAGCTCATACTTATGTGTGTGTATGGGTGTGTGGCTGTGTGCGTGTGTGTTGAGAAAGCAGATGCTTAAACCACCACGCATATGATTAGCATGGTGAGGAAGCATCGGGAGCAGCTTGTGGCTGGCTGTGGTTGAGTTGTGCGTCAGAACGAGTCAGTAGGGCACTGAGATGGACTGACGTACCCGGCCAGGCCTGAATATCACTCTGACTGATGTCAGCTTTCACTGTCACTCCATTTTGTCCCTTCATCGCCTGTTATGACTGTTATGAACTGTTATGACTGTTATGAACTGTTATGAACTGTTATGAGATGGCTGAGTTAGCAAAGCAGCACTTGGAACACCCAGCACAAAATAAAGTTGCTCATAGCAGAGCAGAGCGCTCTGTCCAGCTCGTTTGCCTTATTGGGTCAAAGTGTTTGGCTGTTTAGACTCCCGCTCAATTATGGTGCCAACTCTAGCAGCAATCTTCCCTTTCTCTCTCTCTCTCTCTCTCTCTCTCTCTCTCTCTCTCTCTCTCCTCCTCTCTCTCAGCTCTCATTTGGACTGGTGTACCAACTCAAACTTGATTGGACCAGGCCCAAGACTCTAGTTCTGTTAGGAGTTCACCATTCTCTATTTTCCACTCCTTCTACATCCTCTCTATCCTTAATGCTTCGCCCATCCTTCAACCGTCCCCCATATTCATTATCCTTCCACTCATGTTCCATCTTCCAACTTATTGGCAGGATTCACCTTTTGGCTGAGAGCTGTAGGAAAGTGCTAGTTTTTTGGCATTGTGAATGTCGGAGTGTGTATTGTGTGTTGTTCGTGTGCCGACCTGCTTTCACACAGTCAGCAGCACACCTAACTTCAAGTCTTCTGTGGCTATTCCAAATGTCCCAAAGCCACTTTGAAAAACTCCCATAAGCTTAACCCTATTCACGACTATGGGCATTTGATCCATAGATTGATTGAATCATTAATATTTTCCAAAGAGGTGACAGAGTTTGTTTGAGATACCACTTGATACCTCTTTGTCCCAATAGTTTAGTTTAAAATAATATCCTCTTGATAAGGAAAGGAGGAAAGGAGAGGAGGCAAGGAAGTCTTTGAGGTTTTTCAAACCTTCCCTCGGGGACCCCCAAAACGTTTCACAATTTTGTTGTAGCTCTGAATTAGCCCACATGATTCAAGTACTCAAGGGCTTGATGATTAGTTGACCAGTTGAACCAGGTGAATGATAGAATAGTTGTAAACATGGAACGGCTGGGGGTCCCTGAAGAGAGGTTTGAAAAAGGGCTTGATGATTAGTTGACCAGTTGAACCAGGTGAATGATAGAATAGCTGTTAACATGGAACGGCTGGGGGTCCCTGAGGAGAGGTTTGAAAAAGGGCTTGATGATTAGTTGACCAGTTGAACCAGGTGAATGATAGAATAGTTGTAAACATGGGGGTGGGGGGTCCCTGAGGAGAGGTTTGAAAAAGGCTGCACAGCGACAAGTCTTTCTCCAGTCAATTTCCAAGCCTGGCTATTGAGCCTTTGGAATCTGGGACAGAGCTATTCTGTGGGTCTACTGCCCTCTAATGGCTGCAAGCAGCACAGTTCTCCTTAATACCACAGCCAAACTGATCTGGGTTCTGCCTTTAGGAAGGGTTAACAGTTAGACAAGTAATGTGTTTTTGATCATCTGGCACAGTCAGACAGTAGCCAGTTCATGTTGAGTCGGGTAGATTGCGGACTCTTGTGACAGACTTGACTCAGTTGGTTCTGGTTGCCGAGATTAGGTAGATAGCCATGTACTATGGGATTCATGTTAGGCAATTCAAACTGATGGTACCGCACATGCACCACAACCACTGTTTTGATCAGCTGTTCATTACAAATGCTTGTCTGATTACCCACTTTGGGTCAACATCTTTGTTTTTGTGTAATAAAGTCAGCAAAAAAAGTAACGACCCTTTTTCAGGACGCTGTCCTTCAAAGATAATTTGTAAAAATCCAATTAACGTCACAGATCTTCATTGTAAAGGGTTTAAACACTGTTTCCCATGCTTGTTCAATGAACCATAAACAATTAATGAACATGCACCTGTGGAATGGTCGTTAAGACACTAACAGCTTACAGACTGTAGGCAATTAATGTCACAGTTCTGAAAACTTAGGACACTAAAGAGGCCTTTCTACTGACTCTGAAAAACACCAAAAGAAAGATGCCCAGGGTCCCTGCTCATCTGCGTGAGCGTGCCTTAGGCATGCTGTAAGGAGGAATGAGGACTGCAGATGTGGCCAGGGCAATTAATTGCAATGTCCGTACTGTGAGACGCCTAAGATAGCGCCACAGGGAGACAGGACGGACAGCTGATCGTCCTCGCAGTGGCAGACCACATGTAACAACACCTGCACACGGTCGGTACATCAAAACATCAAACCTGCGGGACAGGTACAGGATGGCAACAACAACTGCCTGAGTTACACCAGGAACGCACAATCCCTCCATCAGTGCTCACACCTGCCTTAATAGGCTGAGAGAAATTGGACAGAGGGCTTGTAGGCCTGTTGTAAGGCAGGTTCTCACCAGATATCACCGGCAACAACATCGCCTATGGGCACAAACTCACCGTCTCTGGACCAGAAAGGACTGACAAGAAGTGCTCTTCACTGACGAGTCGCGGTTTTGTCTCACCAGGGGTGATGGTCGGATCCGTGTTTATCGTCAAAGGAATGACCATTACACAGAGGCTTGTACTCTGGAGCGGGATCGATTTGGAGGTGGAGGGTCCGTCATGGTCTGGGGCGGTGTGTCACAGCATCATCGGACAGAGCTTGTTGTCATTGCAGGCAATCTCAACGCTGTGCGTTACAGGGAAGACATCCTCCTCCCTCATGTGGTACCCTTCCTGCAGGCTCATCCTGACATGATCCTCCAGCATGACAATGCCACCAGCCATACTGCTCGTTCTGTGCATGATTTCCTGCAAGACAGGAATGCCAGTGTTCTGCCATGGCCAGCAAAGAGCCTGGATCTCAATCCCATTTGAGCACGTCTGGGACCTGTTGGATCGGAGGGTGAGGGCTAGGGCCAATCCCCCCAGAAATGTCCAGGAACTTGCAGGTGCCTTGGTGGAAGAGTGGGGTAACATCTCACAGCAAGAACTGGCAAATCTGGTGCAGTCCATGAGGAGGAGATGTACTGCAGTACTTAATGCAGCTGGTGGCCACACCAGATACTGACTGTTACTTTTGATTTTGACCCCCTCTTTGTTCAGGGACACATTATTCAATTTCTGTTAGTCACATGTCTGTGGAACTTGTTCAGTTTATGTCTCAGTTGTTGAATCTTGTTATGTTCATACAAATATTTACTAAGTTAAGTTTGCTGAAAATGAACTCAGTTGGCAGTGAGAGGACGTTTCTTTTTTCGCTGAGTTTATTACTTGGCTTAGAACGAGGAATGTGGGTGAAAACACTGGTTGAGGACTAAGTGTGGTGTGACTGGCTGCCTCTCGGGAGTGGAGAGAAGCATTGTCGTGACAAGGTGTGTGGGTGCGCTTGTGTGTTTGTGCGTGTGCCAGGCTTTTGGATGCCCTCACACCTGCCCGCTCTTGTTTGTATAAATTCTTCCTACTCTGACTATGTGTGTTGGTCTCCTAGCCTCTTCCCTCTACAGCCAGAAGCCAGCCAATATGTGTTTTTACACCCACCCATGGCACACGTTCACCTGCCCGTGTGAATACCACTGTGAATTCTCTCACTTATGTTTTTTCTCTTTCTCTGTCTTGTTCTTTCTTTCTCACTCCTTCTCTCTGTTTGCTTGACAATTTGGAGTCTCATTCCAAAGGCCTTTCTTTGTTCACCATCACGCCAGAAGGAGTTTGAAGTGTGAATATGTGTTTTTTTATTTTATTTGCTTGGTCTTTAGTGTGAAACATGACTTGTGCACTACATAGTGTGAAGAGATGCATTGGCAGTGCATACTAAGTAGTGTGTTAGTGTGGAACATTGGTGGTCGGCCGCCATTGTACAATAAGAATGTGTTCTTAACTGACTTACCTAGTTAAAGGTTAAATAAAAAATAAAAAGTCCTTGTGTCAAGACATGCCCACCAGAGGGGGCTGATGCACTGGCAGTGAAATGGATATGATATTCTCCTCCTCCCCTCCTCCTCTTTTCTCAAAGCCTGCAGTATCAATCTCTCCAATCCCTTTAAGGTGTGACCTGGAAACCCAAACCAAGACTAAATCCTCACACTGTTTTCTCGTCTCCCGACCTCCAGGGCCCACTTACAATGCAAACTGCCTATAACAAATCCAAAAAGAGTCGAGCTCTTTGACTCAATGTTTCATCATAGTCTTTCAGAAGAGCATCTTTTCCATTGGTGAGTGGTGATATGGGGGTTGTTGTTGCAAAGGGAAGGACTATTGTGTAACGTAATAGGTCAGAGAGGAGCATATGGGTGGGGGCATATCTGGGTTAGGCTAATATAATCTCTATTCGCCCCGTTTCACCGATTGTATATTCAGGGTTCTAGGTGCACAGTAAGTGGGGGGCCCCATCTGGTGTGGTGTGTGCAGCCCCCCTCTGTTCCCTCCTCCACACCCCAGAAAGAAAGAAAAAAATATGTAGGTTTTTTCTTGTCACATACACTGGATAGGTGCAATGAATGTGTTGTTTAAGAGGCCACTCCACCCTCGACCCAGAAAATGTCAACCCCCCCCATTCCCTCTACACACACACACACACCCATAGCCCCTTGGCCCTGTGCCACACACCCCACCTCAACTCCTAATTGCACACAACGTCCCCATTTCCTCCCCATGACGTCTGCCTGAGTCCCTAGGAGAATTGGGGTGAGGAGTCCATTAGCAGCTTTTGTCAGTGGGATGTCGAGGGGAGGGGGGGGGGGGGGGGGGGGGCAGTAAGGGGTTTAGCATTAGCATTTAGCAGTGGCCTGAGGCACTTCCACGCCCACCACTCCCCCAGAAAGTGGCAAACGTCACCCCAGACCCTAACCCCACTCAGGCTCCAGAACCCACCCACCCTCCCTGCTCCTCATTGATTTACAGTGCATTTAGAAAGTATTCAGACCTTTTCACTTTATCCACATTTTGTTACCTTACAGCCTTATTCTAAAATGGATTCAATATAAAACAAATCTCAATCAACACACAATACGCCGTAATGACAAAGTGATTTGTATATTTTGTATATTTTTTGTGTGTAGGTTTTGTATATTTTTCGTGTGCAAATGTATTAAATATAAAATCCAGAAATACCTTATTTACATAAGTATTCAGACCCTTTGCTATGAGACTTGAAATTAAGCTCAGGTGCATCCTGTTTGAATTGATCATCCTGAAGATGTTTCTACGACTTGATTGGAGTCCACTTGTGGTAAATTCAACTAATTTGACATTATTTGGAAAGGCACACAACTGTCTATATAAGGTCCCACAGTTGACAGTGCATGTCAGAGCAAAAACCAAGCCATGAGGTCGAATTAATTGTCCATACACCGGCTCCGACGATCGATGGATGTGTCAGGGCTTGCAAACTATTACAGATTACAAAGGGAAGCACAGCCAAGAGCTGCCCAGTGACACGAGCCTGCCAGACGAGCTACATAACTCGCTTTGAGACAAGTAACACTGAAACATGCATGAGAGCATCAGCTATTCCGGACGACTGTGTGATCGCGCTCTCCGTAGCCGATGTGAGTAAGACCTTTAAACAGATCAACATTCACAAGGCCGCTGGGCCAGACGGATTACCAGGATGTGTATGCCGAGCATCCGCTGACCAACTGGCAAGTGTCTTCGCTGACATTTTCAACCTCTCCCTGTCTGAGTCTGTAATACCAACATGTTTCAAGCAAACCACCATAGTCCCTGTGCCCAAGAACACTAATGTAACCTGCCTAAATGACTACCGACCCGTAGCACTCACGTTCATAGACATGAAATGCTTTGAAAGGCTGGTCATGGCTCACATCAACACCATTATCCCAGAAACCCTAAACCCACTCCAATTTCCATACTGCACCAACAGATCCACAGATGATGCCATCTCTATTGCACTCCACACTGCCCTTTCCCACCTAGACAAAAGGAACACCTATGTGAGAATGCTATTCATTGACTACAGCTCAGGGTTTAACACCATAGTGCCCTCAAAGCTCATCACTAAGCTAAGGACCCTGGGACTAAACACCTCCCTCTGCAACTGGATCCTGGACTTCATGACGGGCCACCCCAGGTGGTAAGGGTAGGTAACAACACATCCGCCACACTGATCCTCAACACAGGGGCCCCTCAGGGGTGCGTGCTCAGTCCCCTCCTGTACTGCCTGTTCACTCAAGACTGCGAGACAGGATTGGGTCGAGGCACAGATCTGGGGAAGGGTACCAAAAATGTTCTGCAGCATCGAAGATCCTCAAGAACACATTGGCCTCCATCATTCTTAAATGGAAGAAGATTGGAACCACCAAGACTCTGGAGAAAGGCCTTGGTCAGGGTGGTGACCCTGAACCTGATGGTCACTCTGACAGACCTCCAGAGTTCCTCTGTGGAGATGGAAGAACCTTTCAGAAGCACAACCATCTCAGCAGCACTCAACCAATCAGGCCTTTTGGGTAGAGTGGCCAGATGGAATCAACTACTCAGTAAAAGGCAAATGACAACAGACTTGGAGTTTGCCAAAAGGCTCTTATAGGAGAAACAAGATTCTCTGGTCTGATGAAACCAAGATTGAACTCTTTGGCCTGAATGCCAAGCGTCACATCTGGAGCAAAACTGGCACCATCCCTACGGTAAAGCATGGTTGTGGTAGCATCATGCTGCTGATTTTCAGCGGCAGGTACTGGGAGACTAGTCAGGATCGAGGGAAAGATGAACGGAGCAAAGTACAGAGAGATCCTTGATGAAAATTACCCTAAGGACACAACCAAGACAACGCAGGAGTGGCTTCGGGACAAGTCTCTAAATGTCCAGCCAGACCCCGGAATTGAACCCGATCGAACATCTCTGGAAAGGCCAAAAAAGAGCTGTGCATCGACACTCCCCATCCAACCTGACAGAGCTTGAGAGGATCTGCAGGGAGAAACTACACAAATACAGAGGTGCCAAGCTTGTAGCGTCATACCCAAGAAGACTCAAGGCTGTAATCGCTGCCAAAGGTGCTTCAACAGGGTACAGGGTCTGAATACTTATGTAAATGTGATATTTCAGTTTATAAATTTGCAAACATTTCTAAAAGGCTGTTTTTGCTTTGTTATTATGGTGTATTGTGTGTAGATTGATGAGAAAAACAAAACAATTGAATCAATTTTAGAATGAGCCTGCAAAATGTGGAAAAAGTGAAGTGGTCTGAATACTTTCCGAAGACACTGTATATGCTGACCTATGGATTGTGTGTGTCTCAAGACCCAGTTTTAGATTACCCAGCTACAGTATTCCCATCAGAACATGAAGTCAATTTGAAACCCCTCCCCGTGTAGGCAAGGCCCTCTCAATGATTCACACACCAAAAGATGCCAATGTTCTAGTGTGTGTTCTTGGGCAATATGCTAATGGTGATGTAATAGATCGTATCGCCTTCCAAACATGAGATATTACCCCTATTTCAAAGTGAAGCACCCGCCCCCAGCTACTGGAACAGGAGAAGTGTCAGCGGGACTTACTTTTTAAGAACCACGTCGCATCCCACTCGATCTATGCCCGAAAGCGCTACGAGGCTTGTTTGTGACATTGCAAAGGAATAGATTTGGAACATATGGTCTTTATGACGGAAGCTTGAGCATGGACTACTTTAGGTTTAATGGAATTACGCCCCATAACTCGGGTGGGAGGCAGCCTCTGAAAAACCATTAGAACTGAGATCCTGCGGTGAGAAGACTAGAACGTGTTTGCAATATTCCATTCACGTGTTCCATAATGTCATTGATAATTGATTAAAGATAAAATAAATTGTCGGCACTGAGTTTCGTGCGAACACCGAAACCAAACAATTTAACTGAAAGCGGGAAAGAAGAATTGTGTTTTGTTTAAAAAATGACTTTGCCTGCTTCACTAATGTCCTTGGGGCTCATTTGGAAATGGCTTGTGAAATCTCGAGTTTTACATTTTAATTTAAGTGTGTTCCTTCATTATCTTGCAAAATTAAGCCATAATCCATTGTAAGGCAAATTGGTTTGGGGATTTACTTAGCTACGTACCTTATTTATGAGGTGATTGTCCCCCTTGGCAATCCCATTCCTCATTTCAAAATAGATTATGGCGCTCTAATTGATAAGATAAACACATCATTATATTTGCATCTTTGCTAAACCTTGAAACCAAGTGAGCATTTTTTTAACCCCCCCCCCCTTTCCACGCCGTCTTCATTCTAATCCATTTCCCTCTTCCTTAATGGTAGTGAATGTAAAAAGGCAACATTGTTATCAGGCTCTTTCAATTACTTTGTATACTCTAGGCTAAACGATTATGTGTACTCAAAGCAAAAATGTTCTTGCTCGGTTTCTGTGGAAATATTAAAAAGACCCTATTAAAGTTACATTATTATGACTCGTGGTCATGTAGAAGGGGAGGGGGGAGAGAGGAGCGAAGAAAATAGGATGAAAAAAATCCATTAAGGGCATATGGGGTTTGGATGGAGGGAGGAGGGGTGGGTGAGGGCGAAGGATGGCAGGATAGAAGGTGGCATCGGGAGGGGTTGATGGGGTGAAATTGGCACTTTTGGCTGTCTTGTCACATGCCTGTTTAATTGGCATGCCGAGTGGGGACTCAGGGTGTGTGTGTGTGCGTGCGTGCTTATGTGTATGCATGTGTGTGTGTTTGGGTGGGGTGATTTGCCAAGCTTGGGTGCCTCAATGGAGGACCCCAGAGTGTCAGCTCATCAGCATAAAGCATTAAACATTTACACTGACCTACAAAACACTGGCAGCGCCCCCACTGTAGCCCCTCACTCACCACTACAGCTCTATTCCTGCCTGCCTCACTTGCTTGAGGAGGAGTACCCCCCTTTCATATCCACCACCCACCCAAACACACCCGCCTCTTCACAATTATCAGCTCCATTTCTCTTGTTTTCTGTGGGATAATGAATGTGGAACGAGCCAACGAGGGGGGTGTCATTCGCTACAATAGACAACATGATGCAATTTGGACAAGTGACAAACTTGATGGTGCTATGGTGTGCCTTACCCACCTTGAATCCGACAATTCATTTATTCAAGCTCTTTTGTTGCCTTTTCTGTGGCAACACTACTTGTTCAAGACTGATAGTCACACACCATAGAGACATTGGCTTAACATTACTAGTTGATGTCTTTCAAGTTGTTTATGTTTCGATTAATACTTGACCAAGGATACACACATACAAGCACCGTTTTATTCAGGAACTGTTGTAGATGGATAAATGGCTACTGTTCTATTTTATTTTGAAATATATAACAAAGGGTAGACAAGCAAGTGCATGAGCCCTCCTTGACTGGCTATGAGACTATTGCAGCTCAGTGGGTGTAACATTTATTGACAATTCTGATACCTTCTGGAAACAAAGCTTGTATTATAAGGAGGATGGGATCCACCAAGATTATGTGGGTTCCTGGATCCTTTCACAGCATTATAAGGCTGCATTGAGACAATAACTTATCATTGACTCAAGTCCAGCTCATTTAATCCCTTCCATTGTGTCACTGAGTTGTCATAATGCTTCAGCAAATGTACATTATCCCAGTGGCGTTGGAAGACACAATGTAAGTAACCTAATGTAAGTCCCTCGAACTGCCCTGAATGCCTCTGCTGATCCTATAGCTATTGTATGCAGTGATCATGTGCCTATGAACCAGAGTTATACTGTTTGCACTGAGGTGGTGTGCCCTAGTAGGAAGTCCACTGTGTGCAGCGGTAACTCACCAGCATTACGACCAGGAATCCAACTTTTTCGAAGCAAATTCTTTGTTCGCACCACCCAGGGCATTTGAACTGATTCTAGAGGCCGACCCAAAACAACGCCGCCGGAGAAGTGGAATTCGGAGCGGTCTTCTAGTCAGACTTAGGAGGCGCACACACCACCCACCGCTTCCGAGTATATTACTCGCTAATGTTCAGTCCCTAGATAACAAAGTTTGCTCCTCCCTTCCTATAGGCAGAAACTCAAACAGGAAGTACCCGTGCTAAGGACTATTCATCGCTGGTCTGACCAAAAGGAATCCACACTTCAAGATTGTTTTGATCACGCAGACTGGGATATGTTCAGGGTTGCTTCTGAGAATAATATGGATGTGTACACTGAGATCGTTACTGAGTTTATCAACAAATGTATAGGAGTTGTTGTACCCACTGTGACTATTAAAACCTACCCAGAAACCGTGGATAGATAGCAACATTCGCGCAAAACTGAAAGCACAAACCACTGCATTTAAGCATGGCAAGGTGACAGGGAATATGGCAGAATACCAACACAGTAGTCATTCCCACCGCAAGGCAATCAAACAGGCAAAACGTCAGTATCGAGACAAAGTGGAGTCGCAATTCACGAGACGTATGTGTCAGGGTCTACCAACAATCACGGACTACAAAAGGAAAACCAGACACGTCGCGGATACCGACGTCTTGCTTCCAGACAAGCTAAACACGTTCTTTGCCTGCTTTGAGGATAACACAGTGCCACAGACGCTGACTGTGGGCTCTCCTTCTCCATGGCCGACGTGAGTAAGACATTTAAACGTGTTATCCCTTGCAAAACTGCCGGCCCAGACACATCCCTAGCCGCATCCTCAGAGCATGCGTAGACCAGCTGGCTGGTGTGTTTACGGACATATTCAATCTCTCCCTATCCCCGTCTGCTGTCCCCACATGCTTCAAGATTGCCGCCATTGTTCCTGTACCCAAGAATGCAAAGGTAACTGAACTAAAGGACTATCGCCCCGTAGCACTCACATCTGTCATCATGAAGTGCTTTGAGAGACTAGTCAAGACATTTTTTGAAAGCAGTATCCAATATGATCAAAATATAGTAACCGTATCTAGGAAAACAAAAGTTCCAAAGGCTGGGCCTAATATTGTGTATAAGTGTTCATACAATATGTTTTGTAATGATTCCTATGTTGTTGATGTGAAGAATATTTGTTGGTCCGCGGTATGTAATGACGAGCAACCAGACGCTGCACTTGACACATTTATGAAATTGCTTATCCCAGTTACTAATAACCATGCACCCATTAAGAAAATGACTGTAAAACTGTTAAATCCCAGTGGAGGTGATGGGGAATTGAAAAATTGTATGGTTGAGGGGGATGAGGCAAAAGAGATGGCAAATAGGTGTGGCTGTACAACCTTATTGGCAAATGAACTGCAAATTGAGAAATCATGTGACTAAACTGAATAAAAATAAGAAGAAACTACACTATGAAACAAAGATAAATGACATAAAGAACGATAGTTAAAAAGCTTTGGAGCACCTTAAATAAAATGTTGGGCAAAAAGGCAAACTCCGCTCCATCATTCATTGAATCAAATGGCTCATTCATAGAAAACCCCACTGATATTGCCAACTACTTGAATTATTTTTTTATTGGCAAGATTAGAAAACTTAGGTATGACATGCCAGCAACAAACGCTGACACTACACATCCAAATATATCTGACCACATTATGAAAGACAAGCATTGTTATTTTGAATTACATAAAGTAAATGTGGAAGAGGTGAAAAAATGATTGTTGTCTGTCAACAATGACAAGCCACCGGGGTCTGACGAGTTGGATGAAAGATTTCTGAGGATAATAGCGGACGATATTGCCACGTCTATTTGCCATATCTTCAATTTAAGCCTACTAGAAAGTGTGTGCCCTGAGGCCAGGAGTGAAGAAAAAGTTATTCCCCTACCTAATAATAGTAAAGTTCCCTTAACTGGCTCAAATAGCCAACCAATCAGTCTTTTACCAACCTTTAGTAAACCTTTGGAACAAATTGTGTTTGACCAGATACAATGCTATTTTAAGGTAAACAAATTGACAACAGACTTGCAGCACGCTTATAGGGAAGGATATTCAACAAGCACAGCACTTACACAAATTACTGATGATTGGCTGAGAGAAATGTATTCTAAAAAGATTGTAGGGGCTGTTTTTTTAGACTTCAGTTCGGCTTTTGACATTATTGATCATAGTCTGTTGCTGGAAAAGCATATGTGTTGTGGCTTTACTCCCTCTGCTATATTGTGGATAAAGAGTTACCTGTCTAAAAGAACACAGAGGGTGTTCTTTAATGGAAGCCTCTCCAACAAAATCCAGGTAGAATCAGGAATTCCCCAGGGCAGCTTTCTAGGCCCCTTACTTTGTTCAATCTTTACTAACGACATGCCACTTGGCTTTGACTCAACACTATACGCGTCAGCTACCACAGTGACTTAAAATGACAGAAACACTTAAAGAGCTGCAGTTAGTTTCAGAATAGGTGGTCTGTCTATAATAAAGCGCAGCTCTGCACTCTTATTTCTTTTAAATAATTTTTTCACCCCATTTCATGGTATCCATTTGGTAGGTTCAGTCTTGCCTCATTGCTGCAGCTGCCGTACAGACTCGGAAGAGGCGAAGGTCGAGAGCCGTGTGTCCTCCAAACACAACCCAAACAAGCCGCACTGCTTCTTGACATAGTGCACACGTAACCCGGAAGCCACCCGCACCAATATGTCGGAGGAAACACTGTGTACCTGGCGACTGTGTCACCGTGCACTGCACCTGGCCTGCCACAGGAGTCGCTAGTGTGTGTGCCCCACCCCAAGGGTCTCCCGGCCGTGGGTCCTACATGCCCTAGTTTTGTCACACCTGGACTACTGTCGTGTGGTCAGGTGCCACAAAGAGGGATTTAGGAAAATTGCAATTGGCTCAGAACAGGGCAGCATGGCTGGCCCTTGGATGTACACAGACAGCTAACATTAACAACATACATGTAAATCCCTCCTGGCTTAAAGTGGAGGAGAGAACGACTTCATCACTACTTGTATTAGTGACAGGTTGAATGCACGAGCTGTCTGTTTGAACTACTGGCACACAACTCGGACACCTATGCATACCCCACAAGACATGTCACCAGAGCGCTCTTCACAGTCCACAAGTCCAGAACTGACTATGGGAGGCGCACAGTACTACATAGAGCCATGGCTACATGGAACTACACTGCTCAAAAAAATAAAGGGAACACTTAACGTCTAGCGACGAGCAATCCCGTATCCGGGAGCGTAATCATAGCCTCAAGCTCATTACCATAACGTAACGTTATTGGCTCTCAAGCTTAGCCTTTTGTTAACAACACTGTCATCTCAGATTTTCAAAATATGCTTTTCAACCATAGCTACACAAGCATTTGTGTAAGAGTATTGATAGCTAGCATAGCATTAAGCCTAGCATTCAGCAGGCAACATTTTCACAAATACAAGAAAAGCTTCGGATGTTTTCAATGAGGAGACTCTCAGTTAGATAGCAAATGTTCAGTTTTTCCAAAAATATTATTTGTGTAGGAGAAATCTCTCCGTTTTGTTCATCACGTTTGGCTAAGAAAAACCTTCCAAAATTCAGTCTTTACAACAACTTTTTTCCAAATTAACTTAATAACTCGACAGAAACATGGCAAACGTTGTTTAGAATCAATCCTCAAGGTGTTTTTCACATATCTATTCGATGATAAGTCATTCCTGGCAGTTGGGTTTCTCCTCTGAAACAAATGGAAAAATACACGCAGGTGGAGTTTACGCAATAATTGCAACGGAGGACACCAAGCGAGCACCTGGTAAATGTAGTCTCTTATGGTCAATCTTCCAATGATATGCCTACAAATACGTCACAATGCTGCAGACACCTTGGGGAAACGACAGAAAGTGTAAGCTCATTCCTTGCGCATTCACAGCCATATAAGGAGACATTGGAACACAGCGCCTTCAAAATCTGGGGCATTTCCTGTTTGAAATTTCATCTTGGTTTCGCCTGTAGCATCAGTTATGTGGCACTCACAGATAATATCTTTGCCGATTTGGAAATGTCAGAGTGTTTTCTTTCCAAAGCTGTCAATTATATGCATAGTCGAGCATCTTTTCGTGACAAAATATCTTGTTTAAAACGGGAACGTTTTTTTATCCCAAAATTAAAAGAGCGCCCCCTATATCAAAGAAGTTAAACAACACAATGTAACTCCAAGTCAATCACACTTCTGCGAAATCAAACTGTCCACTTAGGAAGCAACACTGATTGACAATAGATTTCACATGCTGTTGTGCAAATGGAATAGACAACAGGTGGAAATTATAGGCAATTAGCAAGACACCCCCAATAAAGGAGTGGTTCTGCAGGTGATAACCACAAAGATTGTCCAGGAGTTGGCGGATGCTTTAGTCCAGGTCTGGGAGGAGATCCCTCAGGAGACCATTCGCCACCTCATCAGGAGCATGCCCAGGTGTTGTAGGGAGGTCATACAGGCACGTGGAGGCCACACACACTACTGAGCCTCATTTTGACTTGTTTTAAGGACATTACATCAAAGGTGGATCAGCCTGTAGTGTGGTTTTCCACTTTAATTTTGAGTGTGACTCCAAATCTAGACCTCCATGGGTTGATAAATTTGATTTCCATTGATAATTTTTGTGTGATTTTGTTGTCAGCACATTCAACTATGTAAAGAAAAAAGTATTTAATAAGAATATTTCATTCATTCAGATCTAGGATGTGTTATTTTAGTGTTCCCTGAGCAGTGTATATTCCACATCAAGTAACTCATGCCAGCAGTAAAATTTGATTTCAAAAACAGATGAAAATACACCTTATGTAATGTTTTAAAAATATATAACTGAAAGGGGGATCACGTGACCCTTGAACGAGATGGCCGCATGAACTAAGAGCTCCGCACAAGTAGTTTCCAATTCCTAATCTTACCTCCACTCCAAGTTCACACTCATTTAGCTTTAGTAAGAAAAAGTCATGGCGGCTACAAAAGGCGACACTACATGTGACATTTTTACCCGGACTCGAGTATTAGCGACGGAAAAAGCCTCCAAGAAGAAGCTAGCTTCAGAAAAAACTAGCGCCATTAGCCAGGAGCAAGAGAACCCGCTCCCCCACGAGGCACAACGAATGCCAACCTCGCACTCTGTCGAAGACATCCTTTCTGAGTTGAGATCCCAACGTACAGAACTAAACACCAAATTAGATGCCATTAACTCTCAGCTCAGTGCGATAGGGGGCAAGGTGACAATCCTGGAAAACGCTTTGCCTGACATCAACAACAAGATAACCATAAACGCGGGGCGCCTGGACGAGGCAGAGGGGCGAATCCTATCCATGGAAAACTTATTGACAGATGCCATGGAAACAATAGCATATGCTAAAAAGAAAATCGAGCATCAGGAAGAGAAAACAGAGGACCTGGAAAACAGGGGGCGAAGGAATAATTGTGTTCTATTCAATCTGGGCGAAAAAGAAGAGGGAAACATGCCACTGATCCGCTACCTGCAAGACAAACTTCCCGAGTGGCTCCACCTGCCCACCGACAGGCCCATAGAACTCGAGAGAGCTCACCGAGCACTGAGGCCCCCACCAGCAGCCGGACAACCAGCGCGCCCAATCACCATACGTTTCCTGAGATTCACCGACAAGGAACAAGTCCTACTGGCGGCGAAAAACAACACCATCACAGTGGGAAACACCAAACTCGCTTTACACCAGGACCTGTCAGCTGAAATACGCCGAAAGCGCCGAGAATTTGACGAAGTGAAGAAATACTCAATTGACCGAGGCATCTTCAGGGGATTCAAATACCCAAACGAGCTCAGGATTCTTCACCAAGGAGCCTTGCGACACTTCAAAACTCCCGAAGAGGCAAAACGTTTTTTGAAAGACAATCCTGGCCAATGAGAAACAGACCAATGACTAAATGCGATTAATGCCATTACTAAAGGAGGTAAGACGACATATAGCCGATATCCAGAGATCCACGCCCTAAATGTCATTATAGCCGTCCAATTTATATTTATTGTCCTTTAACTGAGAGGGATGGGCTGTATAGCCTAACCTAGGCCTACTAATGTTTCAGCCTACTTTTATTTCCCTGTTTTTTGTTGTTGTTGCTATTATTACCTGGGGTTCCCTATGTCCCTTGGGGGAGGTATATGTAGGCTGGGCTATTGATTTTTATTTTTCTCCCCTCTTTTACTGTGGTCTGGACGAGGGCAACTGTGTTATTTACGGGGTGGAGAGGATGAGGCATTTCTTTGGTGGGGAGAGGGAGACGTTGTGCGTTGCTAACTGTTCCCGGTTTTTGTTTTATTCGGAACACAGAATTGAGACTGAGCGGGGGGGTAATAGATCCAACGGGATGTGTCGAGTTGTTTGGGAACTCGGCTGGGGTGTTCAGAGATTATTATTTTATGTACACCATTTATTTTCCTTTTATGTGAACGCAGCTGTAATTACTATCCACTTTTACCCAGCGATGACTTGCACTAAAGTTCGATTACTGCTCGATGACGATGACTAGTACCTTAAATCTATTGACATGGAACTGCCATGGTCTAGGGCATGCAATAAAACAAAAAAAGATACTATGTGCTCTAAAAAAGGAAAAAGCAGACATTGCGCTATTACAAGAGATACACCTCTGTGATGCTGAACATGCCAAACTCCGCAGAGCTTGGGTGGGACAGGTGTATTTCTCATCTTTCAAATCAAACAGTAGAGGCACAGCCATACTTATCCATAAAAATGTTCCATTCATAATTGACAAAAACATATCTGATCCGGAGGGGAGATTTATTTTGATAACTGGGTCACTATATGGTCAACCAATTACTATATTAAACATATACGCCCCTAACACAGATACTCCTGCCTTCATGTCAAAAATCATAACCCTGTTCAATGAGCATTGTGTCTCCTTTGGCGTGGTGGCTGGAGATTTTAATTGTACCCTTAACCCAACCCTAGACAAATCATCTCAAGTCCCCACCACAAATCCTAGATCTGCAAAGATGTTGAACTCTCTTACTAAAGAGATGGGACTGATAGATATCTGGAGAGAGAATAATAGCTCATCTATGGACTATACATACTACTCTAATGTTCATAACACCTACTCCCGTATAGATTACATTTTTATCCCAAAGAGTTTCATAAATTCAGCCACATGTACAATCGGACCCATAGCACTTTCAGATCACGCCTTTGTCCACCTCCGCTTTGACCTCTGCAAAAACATCCCGAGGTCAAAGAGCTGGAAATTCAACACCTCCATGCTATCAAATGACGAGTTCCATACATTGGTAACTACATGGATAGACAACTACACACAAGACAATAAAGACTCTCCTGTTTCTCCGGCCACAATGTGGGACGCTGCTAAAGCCACACTAAGAGGTCATCTAATTGCATATGCTTCCTCTAAGAAAAAAGCAATGGAAGCACACAGGCTAGATCTTGAGAGGGAGCTGGAATGCTGTGAAAAAATACATAAACAATCCCTAGACAGCACTTCCTGGAGTCATCTTAAAGCAGCCAAAGCCAAACTGAATTTGGACTACACTCGGGAGATAAAAAAAAAAGTTTTCTTTACTAAACAGAAATACCATGAGTATAGCAATAGGCCCAGTAGATTGCTTGCTTACCAATTAAAAAAGGAGCAGTCAGAGCGTACAATCATGGCTATCCGAACAGCAGAGGACGAGGTCACATATGACCCAAAAAAGATCAATTTAACTTTTCATGATTTTTACTGCAAACTATATACCTCTGAGAAAAAACACACGGAGGCAGAACTCCACTCTTTCCTAGAGGGAATCTCGCTACCTAAACTATCAGAGACCGACCAGGAAGATCTCAACTCCCCCTTCACTCCTGAGGAGATCCTGGAGGCAATTACCTCCATGCCACCTAATAAGTCCCCAGGCCCAGATGGATTCCCCAGAGAGTTCTACAAAGCTTTTTGGCCCCAGCTCAGCCCTATCTTCATGCCAATGCTGGAGGATTTTTGCAAAAACGGAGTTCTCCCAGACTCAATGCACACAGCTCGCATTACAGTGTTGCTAAAAAAGGACAAGGACCCCCTATCCTGCTCGTCCTTCCGGCCCATAAGCTTGTTGGATTTCGACTATAAAATAATTACCAAATTGCTCGCCAAAAGACTAAACACTCTTCTTCCCAAAATAATAAAAGCGGACCAAACTGGATTTATTAGAGACAGATACTCTTCTGATAACATTCGCCGTCTTTTTGATATTATTGATCAAGTAAACGCACAGAAGACCCCTGTCCTACTGGCTTCACTGGATGCTGAGAAGGCGTTTGACAGGATGGAGTGGAGCTTTCTGTTTTCAGTCTTAGAAAAGTTCAATATGGGCCCAAATTTTATTAAATGGATCAAATCACTATACTCTCATCCAAATGCCATGGTGACTACTAATGGACTGAACTCTGACAGATTCCCTCTGGAACGGGGCACAAGACAAGGGTGCTCGCTGTCCCCGCTGCTCTACTTGTTGGGGGCGGAGCCTCTGGCAGAGCTGATAAGGAGCAATCCAAGTATTATGGGTGTTTCTGCAGGTGGCCTGCAGCACAAGATTTCGCTTTACGCGGATGATGTCTTGCTCTACATATCCAACCCTGAGAAATCCCTCCCTCTCATTTTAGACACAATTGCTCAGTATGGCAAGTTTTCAGGTTATAAGATCAATTTTAACAAATCCACTGTCTGCCCTCTCAATATTACACTCACCAGCTCTATGAAGACACTTTGTCCTTTCCAATGGAAAACACAGGGGTTTCAATACCTCGGGATCTTCATAACACCAGATCTGAATAGCCTTTTTAAGGAAAATTATCTTCCACTCCTGGATCGAATCAAGAACGATCTCCAAACCTGGATCTCCCTCCCAATTAGCTTAGTAGGAAGAATTAATGTAATCCGTATGAACGTCCTCCCTAGACTAAACTACTTATTTCAGATGCTCCCATGCTATCTCCCAGTTTCCTTCTTCAAAACAACTAACCAAAGCATCACCAAATTTATATGGGGCAATAAAAAACCTAGGATCAAGTTTTCCACTTTATCAAAACCTGAATCTAAAGGGGGTCTTGCCCTTCCCTCCCTTCAACTGTACTACTGGTCTGCCCAAATCCGCAACATGCTAACATGGATCACAAACAGACAAGAGTCAACGTGGATTCCGATAGAAGCCCAATCCTGTGGTTCATTGCCCTTAAGCTCAATTATATTCATTAATAACTTTAGTGAAGTGGGCAACATAGCCAAAACCTTTGCGATTTACAGCACCCTACTAGCGTGGAGGGACTGTAAGAAATACCTGGGCATTTCCTCCCAAATATGTTCTCACTCGCCTATAGTAGGCAACCCAGACTTGCCAAAAGCCCTGAGGGATGCCAACTTTAATCTTTGGCATACTCTAGGAATCAGGACCTTTTCAGACCTATTTCATCAGAAAACCACTACACTGAAATCCTTTCAAGAGCTCTGCAGTGAATTCGATGTGCCAAGATCCCATTTTTTTTAAATATCTTCAAATTAGACATGTAATTTCCTAATTTACCTCCAATAGGAGGTTTAGAACTCAGTTGAATGAAGTTGAAACCCTTCTTGTCACAGCACAATCCATTAAAGGCAAAATATCATACATCTATAGACTCCTTTCTGAGAAAGGAAGCTCCTCCTTTACTCCTTTGAAAATAATCTGGGAAAAGGACCTTGGTCTGACTATCAGTGATGAGTTATGGGCGGAGGTTTGCGACAGGGTATACTGCTCCTCTACCAGTGTAAAAATGAAAGAATGTAATTACAAATTTTTGTACAAATTTTATTATACTCCTTTGAGACTCCATAGAATGAAAACAGATATGTCTCCTAACTGTAAAAGATGTACCGCTGAAAGCGGAACCTATATGCATGTATTTTGGAGCTGTAGGGAGATTGCCAGATTCTGGCAATCTGTACATACTGCTGCACAGAAAATACTAGAGGTACAGTTTGATATGACCCCGTGTATCTATCTTCTTAATGCCCAGCAGGACTTTGTCCTTGATCCTGACAGAGAAAATTTGCTTATGACTATTACATACTTTGCTAAGAAATGTATTCTTCTATTGTGGGCCTCTAATACCCCCCCTACATTCAAAATGTGGATTGACCAGATTGTTGACTTTCTTCCTCTTGAAAAGCTCACTTATGACCTCCACAAGAGACAGCCCAAGTTTGATAGACTCTGGTCTCCACTATTCAACTATATTTCAAACTGGACAGAGTGAACGGGGTGATTAGGGAAATGCGCAGACACATGTTGTGTAAGGTACTGTAAAACCTAAAAACGAATTATTGTCCCGTCGTCTCAGCGAATGCTTGAAATAGCTGATAAGAACCTTGATAGTGCTGCTGCAAGTGTTATATGTTTTTATTTATTTATTTATTATTATTTTTTTTTTTATTTAGTTTTTGAGTACGTGTGTGTGTGTGTATGTATATGTGCGTATGTATGTACGTATGTATGTATGTATGTATGTAGGTATATATATATATATATGTACCAAGGAAAATATATAGATTAAGAAAAATAAATGCTTTTATTTGACTTTATCATTCATTTTAATTGTATTTTTATTTTTTCAAAAGTATTATTATTATTATTTTTATTTATTTATTTATTTTTATTTTTTTTAAAGCCTGTCACATCTGTGAATGTGGAATGTGTTTTGTTGGTTGAATGAAAAACAAGAAAACTTAATAAAACTTTAAATTGAAAAAAAATATATATAACTGCCTTAATTTTTCTGGTTCCCAGGAAGAGTAGCTGCTGCCTTGGCATCAGCTAATGGGGATCCATAATAAATACAAATACAAATCTGATGGTACAATAATGTCCTTTGTTAGCAAATTAACAGCGTGGTGTGTGGCAAAGCAGTGGTGTGTCAGAGAGAGAGAGAGTGAGTGACCGAGAGAGTAAGGGGAAAAGATGAATGAGGTGATGGAAATGTATTTCCGGGTGAATTATTCGAGGGGCCCTCAGCCTCTGAGAGACAATATCCTTTTTACCAAAGAGCCACTATCCCCCCCCCCCTCTCTCTCACTCTCCCAGGAAGACGTCTTCATTTGTTCATTTCAATATGCCGACCCTATTCCCGGGCCACTCCGCTGTCTGCCGAGGGGACCAGCTGTACCCGTCTATTATAAGCTGTCTGATCGATTGAATTGAGAATGATACGTTGAGAGAAAGGGGAAGGGAGACATACAGCTATAATAACTAGAGTAAAGTTATTATTTTTTTCAGCTGTACCTGTCTACTTAAATGTTGCCGTCTGATTGATAGAACGGAGGAGAGCGATAAGTTAGGGAGGAGTGAGGGGGAAATGTAGAATTACAATGGCTAGAGTGAGGTGATACAAATAAATTCTCTAGCTGTACCTGTCTATTACACTCTAACTGCCTGACCTATAGAACGGAGAGGGACGCGTGAGAGGGGGTAAATGGTCATCGTTCTTTTCTAGCTGTAGCCTACATGAATATTAGAATCTAGCTGTCTGATCGATAAAGTGGTGAAAGACACATAAATAGAAGGCATAAATGGTGGTTGTTCTTCTCTAGCTGTACCTGTAAGGTTGCAATTAAAAATCGTGTTTTGTGATCGATCGACAGAATGGAGAATGACGCGTGAGTTGGAAGAGCGTAGTGCTAGATTGACTAGAGAGTGTTTTTTTCCCTTCTACCATGGAATGGAGCCAAGAGCTAAAAGGATCGGGGTGCTTTTTTATTGACCAAGGTGGGCAGATGGTGGATTGACCGATGAGTCAACGTATTGACCCAGTGGTCTGTGTACGTACAGGCTGTACAATGACAGACTACTGAAAGGGAGAATCAAGGTTATGTTCTGTATTGCAAGGCTTTGAATCCTAAATCCTTCAATAAATTGGGATTGTAAAAGTACATGCCTCAATTGTTGATATGGCATATTTAGCGGATTTGATGCACATTCATAAGTATTCCTAGAAACTAAGATTGAAGCTCTCTACTATTTTTTCTCCCCTAACAAGTCCATAGAACATGAGCTGAAGATCCAGATGCATAGTCAGTGTCATGTAATAAGCTAAACAGTTAGCGTAATAGCAGTGTCATGTAATAAGCTAAACAGTCAGCATAATAGCGGTCTCATGTAATAAGCTAAATAGTTAGAATTACTGACTGTGATTCTTGGCACTAGCATAACTAGCCTGTCTCACCTCCAAAAGCCAGTGAGAGCACTACTAGCTGCTTAGTCCCAGAGGAAATGCTGGTTCTGGCTCTGGCGCCTGCTAGCCTTGGTCCAGATGGGTCTAGGAGCAAAAGGTCCTGGACCATGTCCAGGCTGTAGCAGGAGGTCTGGTCAGTGGACGGAGACCCTCTACCCCAGGATTGAGAGCCCCCACTGGGACTGTCTCACAAGCTAACTCTGCCTGCCTGGCTGGCTGCTTGTCTGCCAGAGCCACAGAGTGATGAGGAGCTGACATGAACTCCCAGGCCTGCCAGCAATACACACATGCACAAGATTATGCACACAACACACTGAAAGGACAGACTTACAGGCTCATGCACTCACACACATGACACACACATGCACATGTGCACACACACACTCCACAAAAAGACAGCTGGGGCTGATAGTAGGGTTGTGTTGTATCCAGATTCTCACCCCGGGATTTACGGTATTACCGGCTTAGTACACAAGGGAGCGCCAAAAACGCAACAAAAGGCCATTGGGCGCCTATTGCCAGAATGCTAACAAAATTAGCACAAGTAATAGCAAATTTCCATGGAGGCCGATAGCTAGATATGCTAACAAGCACAAACGAAAATAAACTAATTGCAGGCACGCAATCCAGCTCATAGAGTTTTACATAGACAGTGTCAGTCAAAAGTTTGGACACACCTACTCATTCAAGTGTTTTTCTTTATTTTTACTAATAATAGTGAAGACATCAAAACTATGAAATAACATATATGTGACCCGTTTCAGGAAACTAGGCATATGTCGCAGGTCACTACTTCACAGGAGAGTTTGAACATAAACTTTTTTTTATTTTTATAAATTTTTTGGGGGCAGAAATGCATGTGAACTTTCATGTTTTTTATTTCACCTTTATTTAACCAGGTAGGCCAGTTGAGAACAAGTTATAATTTACAACTGCGACCTGGCCAAAATAAAGCAAAGCAGTTAACAGCATTAGCATTAGCATTAACCCTGGAGTGATAGATGTACAGATGATGATGTGCAAGTAGAGATACTGGCTGCTCTGACAGCTGATGCTTAAAGTGAGGGAGATATACCTTGGTTTTTCATTGTAAGCTCATTTACTTTTGTGGATGTCAGCCAAATAGCGTTGTCCTTCTCTTGTCGTCTGATGTAAATTAAGCTATTTTCTGCCGAATGTTTTGCACTAATGTATTTTCTGTGAAGGAAAAATATTTATGCACGTCCCTGATCACTCTATTGAGGCAAGAAGCACTGTTGACTTTCAATATAAAACACGACCCATGTCAATACACAGCTGGACTCACCTGCTCCCTCTTTCTCCCGTTGTGCTATTTACAGACAAACATGTTACTGGCCAAACTGTTCTGGGGAACTACTTCAGCTTCATAATGTAAAATAATATGACAGGTGAAATGAAGAACGCGATCTGCTTTTTCTTCTAACGCATTGAACAAGTGGACTGCAGGTATTTACTTAAAAAATAGCTACAAATATGAAAATGTATGGAAAAACGTAAAATAAATTGTTTAAATGGTATTGACGGTATTGAAAAAACATCCCGTGGCTATTTTCCAAATACCCAGGTATACGGTATACCGCCCAAGCCTAGCTGAAGGCTTACACTGCTCAATTTCTCTCTCTCTCTCTCTCTCTCTCTCTCTCTCTCTCCTTCTCTCTGTCTCCCTCTCGCTCTCCCTCTCTCTCCTTCTCTCCCTCTCTCTCTGGCAGGCTGACTTACACCAGTGCATTATTCTCTGTCTCTTCTCACCACCCTCCCCCTCGGAGTCCTTTGCTTGGCTTTCCTCAGCCTCAGCCTCACGCTGCCTCACTCGTTTTCTTCTCTTTCTCTTTCTCCCTCTCTCATTCTCCTCGGTTTACCTTTTCATCTTAGTCCAGTCTCTCTCTCTCTGTCCTCTTCCTCCCTCCGTCTCCACCTCTCTCTCCTCTCTGACAGAGGCTGCTAACGACCACACACACACACACACACACACACACACACACACACACACACACACACACACACACACACGCACAAAATGGCCTTTTTGACCTCCCCCCACACTCTTTCTCTCCCATGCTCACTATATCTACTGCTGTGCTCTTTCAACTCCCCTCTAATTTGCCTCCTCCATCCCTCTCTCTCTGTCTCTCTCTCTCCCGTCTCTGGCTCCCCTTTTCCCCTGAGATCTGATTGCCGGCAGTTGGTCTGTGTGTGTGTCTCTCTGAACATGTGTGTGTCCACGCCCGTGTGTGTGCATGCTTGTGTGTCTCTGTTTATGTGTGTGTGAGTATTCGTGTGTGTATACTGTACGTGCCCCCTCCCCCTCTCTGATGAAATAGAGAGCTTTACTCAGAGACAAAGTCTGTAGGAGCATGGAGGCAGGGAACTGTAAACCACAGGTCTACAACCCCCAGCACCATCCACCCCACCCTACCCCCCGAGGCCCCAGGTTGTCCACCACTGGCGGGGCATAATAACAGCATTAGGTCCCCATGCCGAGCAACCTCAGCCACCTCATTCATCACACATTAATGAGCCCTGATGAGCCTCTTCCCTTTAACCGGGTCTATTTTTACCACTTAAAGGGGGGTGCCCCAGATCCTCAATCACACACTACATCACACACATCCAGACCTGCATTTTCCTGCATTGTGTTCCTGCCTCAGCCTGCCTCCATGAACAATAATGAACAAGTAATGGCAAACCCTGTTGAGAGGTTCCGAGGTGGTCTACTTATATGGGTGGTGACACAGATCACATGATGAGTGAGTTGTGACACTGAAGTGAGCGGAGAGGCCATGGAACTCATTTGTTGCCTTGGAGAGGCCAGACACATGATCAGGGTGGGTTTTCCCAAAAGGGTTGTGAGGTTGGAGAGAGGGGGGATTTCTGGGGTCAGATGACAAACTCTGGATTTGATTGTCACTAGTGAGATGTCGATGTGAAACTCGAGAGGTGTAAAGAGAGATGAAATGGGGGAGGGAGGTAAGAGAAAAGCAAAGTAGGCTTTTGGAAAAGCTGAGATTTGGATGCATAAGGCATTATCCACTGCCTCTGTGCTATGCCAGTGATAGAATTGCCGCTACGTTATCTTGCAGGAAATGTAGTGCACGGGAGAAAGAAATTAAAGGGAAGAAGCAAAGCCGACAGAATGCAAATGCCTGCAGGTGTTAGGATAGAGGGAGATGAACAACAGAGAAGAGGTGGCAAATGTTTTCCTTTATGTTTGGCTCATATAAATATGGTGACACTGGCTGGTAGGAATATGGTGACACTGACCCATATTATCGAAATCACCTTGCGTGTGTCATGCCAAGCGGCCCCCTTTGCATTGGCTATAAATTAGGGCTGGGTATTGCCAGGGACCACACAATACAGTATTTTCACGATACTTACAGTGTCTTTGGAAAGTATTCAGACTCCTTGACTTTTTCCACATCTTGTGAAGTTACAGCCTTATTCTAAAATGGATTACATTGTTTTTACCCCTCATAAATCTACACACAATATCCCATAATGACAAAGCAAAAACAGGTTTTTAGAAAATGTTGCTAATAAAGAAAAAAATAAAAATGAAATATAACATTTACATAAGTATTTAGACCCTATACTCAGTACTTTGTTGAAGCACATTTGGCAGTGATTACAGCCTCAAGTCTTTCTGTGTATGACTCTACAAGCTTGGCACATCTGTATTTGTGTAGTTTCTCCCATTCTTCTCTGCAGATCCTCTCAAGCTCTGTCAGGTTGGATGGGGAGCGTTGCTGCAAAGCTATTTTCAGGTCTCTCCAGAGATGTTCGATCGGGTTCAAGTCCGCGCTCTGGCTGGCCAACTCAAGAACATTCAAAGACTTGTCCCGAAGCCACTCCAACCTTGTCTTGGCTGTGTGCTTAGGGTCGTTGTCTTTTTGGAAGGTGAAACTTCGCCCCAGTCTGAGGTCCTGAGCGCTCTGAAGCAGGTTTTCATCAAGGATCTCTGTACTTTGCTCCGTTCATCTTTGCCTCAATCCTGACTAGTCTCTCAATGCTGCCACCAGCATGCATCACTGTAGGGATGGTGCCACATTTCCGACAGACGTGACACTTGGCATTCAGGCCAAATAGTTTAATCTTGGCTTCATCAGACAAGAGAATCTTGTTTCTCATGGTCTGAGAGTCTTTAGATGCCTTTTGGCAAGCTCCAAGCGGGCTATCGTGTGCTTTTTACTGGGCAGTGGCTTCCGTCTGGCCACTCTACCATAAAGACCTGATTGGTGGTGTGCTGCAGATATGGATGTCCTTCTGGAAGGTTCTCCCATCTCCATAGATGAACTCTGGAGCTCTTTCAGAGTGACCATCGGGTCCTTGGTCACCTCCCTGACCAAGGCCCTTCTCTCCCGATTGCTCAGTTTGGCCGGGCGGCCAGATCTAGTTCCAAAATTCTTCAATTTAAGAATGATGGAGGCCACTGTGTTCTTGCGGAACTTCAATGCTGCAGAAATGTTTTGGTTCCCATTCCCAGATCTGTTTTTCGACACAATCCTGTCTCGGAGCTCTATGGACAATTCCTTTGACCTTATGGCTTGGTTTTTGCTCTGACATGCACTATCAACTGGTGTGTGTCTTTCCAAATCATGTCCAATCAGTTTACCATAGGTAAAACATCTTAAGGATGACCAATGGAAACACGATGCACCTGAGCTCAATTTTGAGTCTCATAGCAAAGGGTCTGAATAGTTATGTAAATTAGGTATTTTTGTTTTGTATTTTTTATACTTTTGCAAAAATGTCTAAAAACCTGTTTTCGCTTTGTCATTATGGGGTTTGTGTATAGATTGCTGAGGATTTATTTGTCTTTTTTTAAATCCATTTTAGATTAAGGCTGTAACGTAACAAAAATGTGGGAAAATCAAGGGATCTGAATACTTTCTGTAGGCACTGTAGGTGCCGATACGTTATGTATTGTTATTCTCCCGATTTTATATGTATTGTGATTCGATATTGAGATTTGATGTTCCAAACGTATTGCTCACTCTCTGCTGCAGAGAGACAAGCGAGACCCAGTCATGGAAATAAAAGTTGTAAAATCGTATTGGCTCACCATTTAAAAAGAAGACGGAGAACAGATATATTGAGATACATTGTCAAAAAGAATATCCCAATACGTAACTGAATTTTATAAATGAGCATATTTCTGGCCACACCACGGTTTCTGCATACTGTGTTACCGTAGCAACAGTGAAATAATTCAACCCCGCTTCCATGTCAGATAAGGGCACGTAAATCTATGAGGTAGAGAGGCCTATAGATTCTATCTGCTGTAGTTTTATGATTAGACAAGGATATGATGGAACAACCATATTGAAGTTGTTGGAATAGTAACTACATTTGCTTGATGTAGACGGTGTGTGCGTACTTGCATACTGTACGTGCGCGTGTATGCGTGGTGACAGGTGGTGTGTGACTTCTGCCTTGTTATGATCTCCTGGGTGTGTGAGTGATTTACTCTCTTTACATCCATGCAGGCCTCAGTTTCACCTTTTATCTGCTTAATTACATTGCCTTGTGTCCCCTCTCTGGGGCCAGCTACAGTGGATTTTCAAGTGTGTTGTGAAATTTGCCTCATGGTAACGGTTCTGTCCCCGCCCCACGTTGTTTTCACTTCCGGCTTAACTACCCACTCCAGTCTGCCACTCGTCTGCAGGGCTCTGTCTAACTATGCAACTGCCTCAGTCGTCGTCATGGTTTTGACCGTTGTTGTTCCTCATCATTTGCCTCGTTTATCAGTTTTCCCCTCGAATATAGACTAGTGTAGTAGCGTGTTCTCACCGTTAATTGAGTCACAGCTGTCGTGGTGTGAGGGGATGAAGACGGAGAGTGAGAAGTAATGGAGATCATGTAATGATGTACAGTACTTCTCCCTCTCCCATCTCTCTTCTCCTTACAACTCCCTCCGCATGCGATAGAGGTCTTGGTTAACACCCAGGGGGAATCTCCAACAATCTGAAAGGGCCTGCGTGGAGTGCCCCAAGTGCCGACACACTCAACACCTTACGTGCCGTTTTCTATTGATTCAGGCCAGATTGTTTTTGTTATGTCTCGTCTTTTTCTCATTGATGCAGTTCAGTGATGAAGCCTGGAATTGCTGTTTCCAGAAAAACCTCTGCAACTTGAATGTTGTACACGTCCTATCGGGAATTCTGGCAATTGTTTGAGATTTTTCATTTGCTGTTGATCAGAGGACACAGTGACTGGAATGCAAACCGAATCTGCTATTCAGATTCCCTATAGCTTCTTTACCACAGTATAGCTGGCCATGTTGTAAGGCATAAACCCTAAAGTCTGTTTAAAACTACTACCCAATGAATGTCTGAGGAATGGGTGCACCCCACTGTGTGTCTGTGTTTCTGTCCATCTGCACACAGTTGCCTGTAGGATCTTATTTGACAGACAGTTGGTGTGTCTCAAGGTTAGGAAGATATATTCCTGTCTTCTAGCTGTATTCAGACTGATTCACCCTCCGCCCGGCAACAGCCTGTCTCTTGGCTAATGGAGCGACCCTGTTTACCTCCGTGTCCAGAACACCTGTGTCAACGCGACCTGCCGACCTCCTAGCTCAGTCTACCGTTGTCACAACAACAGACAGAGGGAGAAACCTCTACACTGGACATGGGTTTGTGCTGTGGCTCTTGTAGGGAAACACGTTTCTTCACAGTGTCAGTGTGTTTCATATGTTTCATTTCGTCAACTACGGTGCCATAATCCTGCATCTTCTTCCTTTCTTCGTCTTCTTCTACTTTCAACCCTGGCCTCATTTCGCAGTAGCCTGTTAAAAGGACTGGGAATTATTTACGAAAACACAAAAAAGCCGTCTTGCAAGAGAAGTTGAATGCGAGGCGTTTGATTAGGAATGTAAATCATTTATAACCATTTCTTCTTGGACGGCTTCTCAACGATGGGGATTGTGTGCCAATTAAGATTCCCTCTCTGCCCTCTATCTAAGAGGATCTGGCTTGACGGAGAATAAGCAGCAAGTAGAGGATAGAGAGAAAGAGGGATGAGAGAGAGAGGAGAGAGAGTTCATTACTGTAAATGCAAATGAAAGAGTCCCAGTATATAATAGCTTGTCACTGTCAGCTAAAGTAAAAAGTGGTTCAAGTGTGTGTGTGTGTGTGTGTGTGTGTGTGTGTGTACATATGGACGTGCTATGTCACCGAGAATCGAGGTAAATCAGTGTTTTTGATGTACTGTCAAAACATAAAAATGTGAAAGATTTTTAATGTCACACTAGTCAACTGTTTTCTTACTCTTGGTGAGTGCATCCTGTATGGTATATGATAAATAGAGGATCACATTTTGATTTGGTCCAGCAGGTTCTTCCTGTGCTGTGTGTGGGCAGTAGATATCCCTCGTGCCATTTGGATTGTTTGCTTTGGACATCTCCCCAGCAGCCATCTGACATTTCAACATTTACTTTAATTTATCGCTTGCAGCGCTGCTACTCGACGCTGTTGCCCGCCCCTCTGCATTCCACGACCTCTCTCCCTGACCCTTGACCCTTGGTGTACCCCCTCAATCTATCCCATAGTACTCTGACCACAGAGGTCATTGTCAGGGAGGAATCTGTCAGGTGAACCACTGTGGCCAATCAGCATCTCACACCGCTCATTAACATTACAACACAACATCAATGATGACTTGAACATTATGCACTTTAAATCAGTATCCATGACATAGACCAGGGGTGCCTAGCTACGATCCACCAGCTCCTGCTGGTTTTCATTCGCCTTCTCCCTGGGAAACCAGGTGCATGCAGTCACCAGCCAATCAATGACAATCATTGATCAAGGAAGTACCAGGTGACTAACGATAGCGATTAGCCAGCAGGACTATGGGACTGGAGGAATTGTGCAGTGCACCCTTGGCGCAGACTGTGTAACTTCACCCTAATGTGGCCCTGGTTGACAGATCGCTGCCTGGGCCAGAGACTGACACCTGAATCAGCACCCAGCTACATCACTGTACCTACCCATTGTCAGGGCTGTCTGAGCCAACAACAACTGCTCTCTCTGTGGATCACCGACACTCCCTGTACCCTGACACACACCACCCCATCCTCCAGTGCCACGCTGGATCACACTCCACATGTCCGCCACATGGAAGAGCATCAGTCTCCAACTAGCTTGGCGCTAGCAGCAAAGCTCCCGCAGTTCTTTCCTCTGTTACTCCTCTCCCTTTTTTCTTTCTCTCTCATTGCACAACCATTGGAATAATTTCTTTAAGGGCCATTAAGGGAAAAGTGCTGGGGATAAAAAATGAATAAACAGTTTGAGTCGACAGAGCATGGAGGGTATTAAATGCTCAGATCATTATTGTTGTTAGCACTGATGAAGAGGGAGGGGGAGGTGGTTGAGGAAGCAGAGGGCTAATGAATGAGTGGCTGCTGCTGGTTAGTTCCTCTCCATTAGCAGAGTAGTGTAGCAGTAGTGGCGGGGATGCCTAGGGGGCTCAGTACTGGCCCTGGATCAGTCTTCAGGTTACTGCCACAATGGCGTGGGAGATCTCAGCCGTGCCCAGCTATTCTGGGCGGTAGGTAGCCTTGTGGTTAGAGTGTTGGGCCAGTAACCGAAAGGTTGCTAGATCGACTCTCCGAGCTGACAAGGTAAGAATCTGTCATTGTGCCCCTGAACAAGGCAGTTAACCCACTAGGCCGTCATTGTAAATAATAATTTGTTCTTAACTGACTTGCCTAGTTAAATAAAGGTTAAATAAATGTAAAAAAATCTTACTTGTGCGGTCTGCTGAGACATGAGGAGATGGGGCTTTTGGAAGAAGAGAGGGGGAGGGAGGTGATGACTGGAGGCCTGTGCTGGTAGTGAGGAGTAGTAACTGAACTAGGATCAGTTACAGACAGCAGAAGACTGAATAACAACCCATAGCAACAATCCAGCCAGCAATACAATAACGTCATAACAATGAAATTATCCAGGATCAGCTTTTCACTGCATTCTGAGACAGGGTCAACGGTAAACAGCTGGTAAATGAGACAAGAATGGCTGTTAAACAAAAGCAAAGTTTATCCTGGATCAGCGCCAGTTTCTTCTGCAATGGGAGTGGGCTGAGATCACGCTCGTTGAGCTCAACTGAAGGAACGACGACGTCACTCACTGTCCTGTGTGTGTGTCATGGCGTGAGTCATGTTGTTAAGAAGAGACCACCCTGCTTTGGAACATTGGTACATCCCCGCTCCCACTTAGATCACACAGTTGATCACTAGCCCCAAGCGTAACAACACCATCCTGTCTTCAGAACTGATCTGTCTGTTTTGTTCTCTATTTCTCTGCCACTCCTAAACCCAATGAAGGATAATGACATTAGACATGCACAGCTGCAAGGGCCCCTGGCTCTGGCTTGCCCCCCCCCCCCCCCGCACCCCATTCCCTATCAATATCCAATCTCTCCCTCTATCCGGATTTGTGGACGGCAGCTTGGACACCCTGTTGACTGGGAAGTCTGGGAATCTGCTGGAAACCAGAACGCTGTAATTTATGGTGATTGGAGGTAATCCTGAAGCAAGACAATTGGCCCACCTGCTAGTGGAACTGTATAGGGCAGAACGTCTGGGCGTCTCTCCATGGGTTTGACAGCACGGCTGGATTCACATGGCAATTTTTATCTCAATTTAGCTCAAACATGTCTCATCACTCCACTTTCCTCTTCCCTGCTTCCTTTTGGGTTATTATGGACAACTTATTTCTCATCTTCAATTCATATCACATTGCAGACACCCTGTCTACGTGTCACAACTGTACACTGCACACTAAAACATTGAACACAAATGTCCCTAACCCCCATTTTACCATAATCTAAGTTGTTATTCAGTTTGGCGTACAGCTTTTTCATACGGCTTTTGATCAATTAGCTCGAGACGTTGGTCGTCTGGACGACCAGGACGTGTGCTCGACTGCTCTCACATCTGATCCCACATTCTTTTTGTCACCAGTCACCCATGCAAACGGTGCAACCCACCGAGAATACAGAGACATAACACAAACTGCATGCTAACTCCTTTTGGTTGGACCGTCATCATGTTAAAGAGGGAGTCAGTCCAACTCTTTTGGCTGCTTTATGGAAATTGGCATTTCAAAGCACTCTGAGAGAGATGTTAACCTTTCGCGATATCAGCGCATTAAAAATGGATCAGAGACGAGCTTTGATGTGAACAGAGGATTCTATTTGGGTCATGTTGGCACTACAGTGAGTGGATCAGAAGAGCAGCAGCTCGGTGGCGCCCTCTATTGATTGGATTCTGTATGGTTTAGGTACTTTAGGTCACTGTAGGAAGATAATGAGATTGTTGCTTTTGCGTACCATGTCCTGAGAGACAGGCTTAAGCAGATGTCTGGGCTGGAGTAGCCTACCTGGCTAGGGTATCATGTTGTTCTGTGAGGGCATAGCGGAGCCCTGGGATGCAGGCTGCAGCTGGTGGTTGAACACTGCCTGCCCCCTCCAGGGTGACTGAGACCTGGGTGACCTTGTGTTCTCTGGGAGTTTACCTCCAGACCACAGAGCAAGGGGTCCCCGCGGGGCCAAACAAGACAGGGACAAGACCGTGTCCAAAGAGATAAATGACTTGCGATGGTTAACCAGAGCAGATCCCCATCCTGTGTGCGTGTGTGTGTACGTACGTGTATGAGTGTGTCTGTCAGAGAGAGACTGAAAGAGATGTGTATTTTCTGTGTGTGTTTGAGAGATGTGAAGGGTTAGTGTATGTTTGTAGGTGTGTCTGAAAGACACAATGGGATTGTTTCCTCGTGTGTTTTCTGTATAAATTAAGCTACTTTATGCATCATCGTGTGTGTATTCTTTAATGTGTCGTCGT
The DNA here is from genome assembly GCF_045791955.1 of Oncorhynchus clarkii lewisi. Taxonomy (NCBI): domain Eukaryota; kingdom Metazoa; phylum Chordata; class Actinopteri; order Salmoniformes; family Salmonidae; genus Oncorhynchus; species Oncorhynchus clarkii. Next base: position 46,525,467 of record NC_092155.1, read on the forward strand.
GTGTGCGCGTGCGTACGTGTGTGTGCGCGCGTGCGTACGTGTGTGTGTGTGTGCGCGTGCGTACGTGTGTGTGCGCGCGTGCGTACGTGTGTGTGCGCGCGTGCGTACGTGTGTGTGTGCGCGTGCATACGTGTGTGTATTCTTTAATGTGTCGTCGTGTGTGCGCGTGCGTACGTGTGTGTGCGCGCGTGCGTACGTGTGTGTGCGCGCGTGCGTACGTGTGTGTGCGCGCGTGGTTGTATGTGTGCGTTCATGTGGGGCAGAGGGTGGGGGGAAAGAGACAGCGAGATGGAGAGTAAAAGAACATCAAAACTTGTGATGATATGTACCGCCTTGCATCTGCCCTGCTCGGATGATCACTTGTCATTGTGTTGGTGTAAGTAGATACCTATGTATGGTGGGTTTTAAAACAAGCCGTGACCGCCCCACAATTTTGACCTCATTATAAGTATCGAACAGAAAAAAGATATTTCTTTTTAAAAAGCGCATAAAATGACATGCTATGGATTAGGTGCATATTTGTTCTCCTCAGATCAGTCGCCAGCCCTGCTGAATATAAAAATATTTATTTGAGTTATTCTTCTCTTATTTGACACGGGGGGAAGGGAGGACAAACATGTGGCACGGTGTCATGAAAGTGAGCGTGGAATACAAACATCCCTCGTTTGAATATGATTTAATTGAATATGGGCTTATTCGTGTGTAGCATATAGAACGAGGTTTTACAGAAGCATGTTGCCAGTAGATTGGAAGTGTTTTGGCCAAATTAGCGTTTGCAAATTGGACAATATTTGATTGACCTAAATGTACATGATTGTATTCCCCCATGGTTATTTTTCTGCTTTCACTTCATTAAATGTGTTTGTGTGTGTGTGTGTGTGTGTGTGTGTGTGTGTGTGTGTGTGTGTGTGTGTGTGTGTGTTAAAAACCTTAGGATTGATTCTGACCTTAATGGGTCGTTTTCTTTCTGATTCAGATTTAACGAGGATGTGGGTGACATTTTTAAGAGACCAATCCCTCTTTTGTTTTTTCTTGCACTGTTGCTGCCTCCCACCCCAACATGACCTAAGTATTCCCAAAAGCTTATTTTCCCTTGTCTCCCCCCCCTGTTCCCCCTCCCCTCTTTGTTAGAGACAGCTCCTCTCTCTCATTCCCCCTCTCCTCTCCTGTCTGCGCTGTCTTTTCCTTGGGGTTGAGGCAGGCAGGGAGAAGTGCTGCTCTGGAGAGTGACGGTGCTCGGGAGACAACACGCTCAGTCGCTGTTGTAAAACGCAAGAGGTGGACGAAGTGTCAGGCGCCACCGCTCGCCTGTTCTTCCTCTTTCCTCTCTCACTCTATCGCTCTCTGCTCTGGCTGTCTCTATCTGCAGCTCGCTGGCTGGCTACTCTCTCTCTACCTCTCTCTCTCTCTCTCTCTCTCGTTGACTAGGGCTTGGCTGGCTGAGCAGCAGAGTGAATTAACACAGTGGACTACCTGCTGCCTGGGGATTGTGTGCGCTGTGAATACTCCGTGAATACGCAAAGCTCCAAGTTGTTGTTTTGGCTGCCAGTGAATGGGCCTGTCCCTCGGAGGAGCAACTCGAAGGAGATCATCCGCAGCCAAGCCCAGGACAAGCAACCGGGAGTAGCCTCTGGAGCAGGAACAGACAGAAGGAGTGGATTCTTGAGAAAAGGGAGAAAAAAAGAGGGAGACTGAGCCAGAGAGAGAGTGAAATGAGCAACTGAGCAGCTTATACTCTCAATGAAGAAGGGGTGAATAAGCGACTGCTTTTTTGAAAAGGAGAAAACCAACTTGACACTCTCGGACAGAGGGCGGTAACAAGACCCCCCTTGCGATTTGTTTTTGGATGAATATGCCATCAGGGGTGGACAACACGAGGAAAGAAAGATAAAAAGTATTCAGGGCTTGTTGTTAATTTCTCATCTGGCACAGACTTCTCCCCTCTTTCTTCCCTCCTTTCTCCATTTCTTTTGTGGGTTTTCTTTAGTCTGTGTGTCGGGCTGAGGTTTGTCGCTTCTCTGTATAGCCGGACTCAGGCGGAACAGAGCTGAGGGGAGGACAACTCATGTTGAGGTACAGAGCCGGGGGCGTAAATTGTTCCCCTCTCCAACTTTCCACCCCTCTCTACTTCTTCTGACCTGTTTTCTCCAGACTCCAAGGGTGGCCCCCACATGCGAGTGGCGAGGGGGAAGGGGGCCACAGTGTTTTGAATCGAGGAAGTGGGTGGTGAAAAAAAGAATCCCCTTTACGCTCCTAAGAGCATATGGTTAATCGAGTGGTGGCCAGCTGCTTACTAGCCCCCCTGCTAAATACGCTAACGCTAGATACAAGTGCGCAGCGACGGGGGAAGCTTCGTGCTCGGAGAAGACAGTCGCATTGCCGTGTTGCTGTTGCCTTTATTTCGGTCCTGACTAGAGCTATAAGGAACAATAAGCCGGCGGGCAGCCAAGTGAAAACAAAGAGCCGGTTGTTGTTGTTTTCCTTGGAGCGTTTTGTAAGGAAAAGAAAAGGAGGCTAATGAATGTCTTCAGAGCGCCAAAGCTGCCGGAGCTCTAGCCCCAAGCTCACAGTTTATCAGCCACAGGAGGCTGGAGAAAGATGCTCCCCCGCCAAATCACCAGCAGCTACTCTTGACGAATGCTGTGGTAGTGTGGTGGAACCTGGCTTGTGTTGTGAGGGCTCCTGGGGCAATAAGGAGACCAGTGTGTTTTGCAACAGTGGACCAGTGCTGCAAAGAGATCAAGGAGGCTTCTTACTGTAATTACTGTTGAGTTACTGTGGAACTTTGGCACCTTTTGATCTAGCACGTGCACACACACACACACACACACACACACACACACACACACACACACACACACACACACACACACACACACACACACACACACACAAACAGAGACACATACACACACACACATTTACACTTTCATATTGTACATATACTCACTCCACATACGTACACACAAATCTGTTGTCATCCCCTTTCCAGTACTTGTATTAAAATGGAGGTAGCATGGACAGCTGGTGGCCTATAGCAGTGCAGGCACACACCCTTCTGTCCTCTTCCCACCAATGGATGTTATTACTGTCCAAAATGAGTTGCCTGGAAACCATTGAAAGCTCCTCGACGCATCTTTCTGAAAGCAGCTGCGACTCCCTCCCCACGGCGGAACACAGCTGGATTCAGGGCTGAATCTACCAACCATTACCAACCAGTCTATCATTCTCTCCTCCCTAGTTTCTGGTGTCATTTTTATTCCTTGGTTCTTTGGGTTCTTCTTCTCCCACCCCGTTACCCGTACCTTCCCACCGGGCGGACGGACTCTGGAAGTGGAGCATGACCAGCTGCCATTACCCCACGCCGCCCCCGGAGCGGGACCGGATGTACCAACACAAGGTGTCCCTGGTGGTGCGCTACTTTATGATCCCCTGTAACATATGTCTCATCCTGCTGGCCACCTCCACGCTGGGCTTCGCCGTGCTGCTCTTCCTCAACAACTGTACGTCCACCAATCGTACTACCACACACATACGCACGCACCCCATATACAACGTACTCCCTCTGTCACCCTGTAGCCATGTGTGTTTGTGTGTCATGGTCAGGAGTATGAAGGCTTTATATGTGAGTGCATTTGTTTGCCAGATGTGTATGTATACTTGGGGTGTGGGGGTGCGGAAGAGTATGCATGCATGGCTTTTGGTACGAGAAAAGTTATGGGTCGGTAGGATTTCGCTTAGTTTACATAGACTATTAAACACCTTACAGTCTCTCAGGTCTTTTACTCTGCTGAGAAAAGATATGAAAGACTGGTCCACTTGACCTCTGGCGGTGCTGTCTGAAAGGCTGGGGCTGGATGAAGTGGAGGGATATCTCAGACGTTAAAAGTCAGCTTTCCCTTGACGCACAGTCCCAGCTTCCTTCTTTTGAGTCCTTTATCTCCCCCAAAGCCTTGGCATTTCCTTTGAACTGTGGGATAAAGTAGCCAGATTAAATGCCTTTGGACGATAGAAAAAGCTCTTGGCATGGAAAGTGTCCCCACTTTGAGCGGTTATCGGCCTGAATAGAAAATGCCACGATGGTGCATAAGCTTCTGTCTGTGCTTCGCCTGGTGGCTCGCTGGTAGATGAGCAGCAACATTACCATTAGGCAACACGAGAGTGACCTTTTGGAGCGCGAGCTCGACGCAGCGACTTGCCATTTCATAAGTGTGTTTTGGGGGGGAGGGGAGGGGGGGTGACGTATTGTCTGTAAGTTGTACATTGGGGACTATCTGTCTCTCGCTTCAGAGTTATACATAACTGGTTTATGTCTTGCCTGAATGACACAGTTTTCAGTAGTTCAAAGCTTTATAATCAATGAATGTCAATTGGTTCTTCGCGATGGGAATAGGAACACGCCAGTATCACTGTTGTCCCGATTGTGTCCTGACACCCACATAGGTGTGCCACCACAGGAACATCAGTATGTGTTCGATAGCACTGCTTTATTCAGTGTCACGTATTTCTCAGCACTGGAGTCCCGTGTCAGATGAGTTGCCTGTGCGGAAGGTTCAAGCCTAATCAACACTCCATTTTTTTTCACTTTGAAGGTGTTTAAAACTGTCTGGAGTATAATCATCATTACACCCACGTGAATTAGCATTACGGAGACTAAATAGGAGTAATGGCGGAAAAATCTATAAAGTTACATATTGGGATAATATTTTTGACAATATATCTCTAGTCGGTTGCACGTGCACCAAAACTCCTTTTATAGCTTGTTCTCCATGTTCTTTTTAAATGGTGAGCCAACATGTTTTCAGCACCTTTATTTCCATGACTGATGGAAATAAAAGTGCTTATGGGTCTCTCTCTTATGGGTCTCTCTCTTATGGGTCTCTCTCTTATGGGTCTCTCTCGTCCCTCTGCAGCAGACATATAGTGAGCAGTATGTTTGGAACATCGAATTGCAATAAAATCGCAGTATCGAATCGCAATACATATAGAATCTTGAGAATCTCAATACATATCATATCAGCACCTAAGTATGGTGATGATATTGTATCGTATCAAGCTGTGAACTCTGCGTGGAAATGACAATATACACTTTAAATAGAATACGGGCATCAAAGCATCCCTGTGAATGTCCCTTTTAATCTGTCTGTATGCCTCTCTGTGCCTCTGCCTGTCTGTCTGTCTGCCGTCTGTTTAAGGCTTCATTCCGAGCCATGCTAGCCCGCCACGAAGCTATTATCAGCCTGAGGATTTTCAATCACGTACGAGACACGTCCCGGGGGCTAAGGATGCCACTGCATTAGATCTTGAATAAAATAACCAAAATGCACCACTTTAGAATTCTGAAAATGCCCCCCCCCCCTCCCCTCTATCTCTCTCTCCCTCTCTATTTTCTCTCTCTGTCTCATCGACGGGGGCGTTCCAAAGTGAAGTTCATTCATAACCCCTCTGTGTTACTGAATCAATTTAATCCAGACATATTCCATTAGATTTAAATACAAACTCAGTGAGAGCACTCCATCTCCACCTCACAAGCTAGAGAGAGAAAGAGAGCGAGAGACTGGAGAGGGAGAAGTGAACGGAGCGCCATTAACATGGAAAGCTCTTGCTGCGTGGACGGAAAACTGGTTTGGAGAGGAGCTGGAGCGAGAGAAAGGAGAGGACACAGACCTCAGGTCAGAGCGAAACGTGGCCACACAGCTTGTCCTCTTCACACTGTGGCCTGGTTCCTGGAACTCTGTGGGGGAGTAATGCACCTACTAGAGAGGAGAAACATGCACACACACATACACACCACACACTGATGCACATAGACAAACCCCAACACACCCTAATACACAAACACGCACATCAGAGCAGAGCCTTGCCGATCTGCTCTAGATCTAGCGGGAATCAGTTCTGGATGCTTCAATCACATGCATACACATACAAAGGTTTGTGTTGTATAGGGACAGCAGACGGCGATGGGAAAGGAAGATATGGTGGTAGAGACCTTATCTCCTCCTCTCATTACGACTGAGATGGAGACATTTACATTTGGTAAACATTTAGGAGATTCTGTTGATTTGCTGTCATGTGCTCCAAGACACCATATGGCAAATACTGCGTGTGTTTGCGTTTTAGGAAAGGAGAGCAGATGTGTGTGTGTGTGTACATGTTTATCTACATGTGTGTGTCTGTGCTATTGTTGTGCCATGTTGTTTTTGAAGTCCCCGGGATTGGAATCTGTTACTGTCATGATTGCCTCGGAAACCAGTTCAACAGACACTTCATTATTCACCATTGCAAACACAGCCTCCCTCCCTCCCTCCTGCCTCTCCCCCCATCCTCTCTCTCTGGCTCCCTCAAGCCCAGCTGTTGACAAGCAATTGTAAGTGAGCCTAAATTTAAACTCTGCACTGGCAACCGTTAACTGTGATGCCGTCGTCAGGTAGCGAGCGATGCCGGAGACGCCTCACGCCTCCGAGCGAGGACGGCCGGGTAGGCGAGAAGCTCCGGCGGAAAATGTGTTAGCTGGGTAATTGATGTGATGTGATTTTATCTTGCTCATTATACCGGGTATGCAAGCCTACACAGGGGAAAGGTGCGGCGGGCTGGCCTGACGCGAGCACGGGCTGCTCAGTGGTTTGGAAAGGCGAGTTGGAGTGCAGATGGTAAAGGTCGCTGTCACTGAACACTGGGGGTCTTAGATGCTTTGCTATGGTCAGGTGATGTAAGAGCATTTACGGCACTGACAGATTCAAGCACATGCTTATCTACTTACAGTGGTTGGTGATGCTTCACGCATCGGTTTAAAGTAGACCACTTTGTTGCTGTTCCAGTCATTGTGTGTAAAGTGAAGCTCATTATTTTCTATAACAGTGCCGCATCGCTCCCAAACCCCCATTAAATGTACCTTTCGTTAGAGGTGTATGTATGTATGCGTATGCATGTCTGTGCTCTAGAAATGCCCTCTTTGTATGTTCCTATAGGACACCAGTGATAGATGTAATGTAGTTGGGCCATCATCGTATCATCTACCATGGTACCATTACATCATAACAGTACATAACCCATGCATTACTGCAGCAGGGTCATGATGTCATATGGGTGAAGGCAATTAGCTAACTCATTGGAAAGAAAAAACAGACATGGGGGTGGTATGGGATCAGTTATTTTTGCTGTGTAGTCCTCTTCAAGGGAAATTTCATTCGATTAGGCTTATTTGAGGTATAATAAAAAAAAGTCCATGAAAGTGGTAACTAAGATAATAATGAAACAAAACCTGACTATGTTTTTCACAAAATACCAATTATCGGATGCTTTAATAGGTGTCAGGTGTGGTTTGCGAATTGAATGGACCATTAAAATTGTAAATATCCATCAACAATTGTACGTCTATCATGAAAATCTATTCATTCTGATGAGCTGGCTCTATTGAGCCTATTCATCCCTCAGATACTCTATTAGAGCCTGTTTGATATACCCAAGCCAGAGGAGAATCTTCTTCTCTGCTTTTTGCTGGAGCAACTCAATTACTGGGGTTCACCCCATGGGAAAGTCCTTGAATCTCGCCTTAACTAAAAACCCATTTCTAACTCTCTCTCTTTTATCTCCTCCAGACAAACCTGTTCACTTCACGCCGGCCCAGCCTCCTGATGGTAAGTCCTCTGACAATTCTCACTCTACCCTACCTTCACCGATTGACTGCATAGTTTTGGCTCCCCTACAAATAATTACCTCAGAGCTGCTCTCTGTATTCTTCACCTCTCTGAGTCCTGATGCTTTTAGTTTGCATCACCACCTCCACCTTTCCCCCATATGGCCATTGATGATGACTTGATTGTTCTCATCTCCTTTAAGCCCAGTTACAGCTGTGCAGTAGCTTCTACCAGACTACTGCATCTCCAGCCTCATGATTCAGTAATACTAGTAATCTTCCCTCCTTCCCCATTCAAAACGTCACTCCTCACACCCCCTAGATGTAGGCCAAGGATACATGGAGGCTCCAGTTTTTCCACTATGCCCAGCCTTGTTATCCACCATGCTTTCCGGGCCTAATTCCACAGATGGCAATCTCTGTACTCTGTGCAGGGCTATTGTTTCAGTTGTTTGGCGGGCGAGCGACGAGAGTCATTAATTAAACAGCAACAATTTATTGGCAAATGGCGGATCTCTACACTCTTTAATTGGAAGGAAACAGCTGGTTTCTGGCTCGGTCATGAATATTTATGATGGCAGCAAACACATGAAGCACTGTTTGGTAGCCCCCAGATTTCTGACAGACAGACAGACAGACAGACAGACAGACAGACAGACAGACAGACAGACAGTTGAGGTGTACTCCTGGTATCGCTGGGAGGTGTAGCCTTATCCTCACAGTGTGGGGGGGCTACCAAGCCAAAGGTTGTAAGAAAAACAACAGGCAGAATGCTGATAATGATCTGAGCCCCTATCTACTGAAGCTGTGAACAAAAGGCACCTCTGGGGGCTCAACGACTCTGTCCGATAATTGCTCAATCATTCACTTCATAGGTCAGCACATTTGCAAAAGCTGTTTTTGAGAAAGGGCGCTGTTGTGTTCAAATGTATCCATTTAGAGTGGCTTTAGACGATGAATATGGTGGCCTCGCCGAGTCACGACAATGGCTTTAGACGATGAATATGATGGCCTCGCCGAGTCACGACAATGGCTTTAGACGATGAATATGATGGCCTCGCCGAGTCACGACAATGGCTTTAGACAATGAATATGATGGCCTCGCCGAGTCACGACAATGGCTTTAGACGATGAATATGATGGCCTTGCCGAGTCACGACAATGGCTTTAGACAATGAATATGATGGCCTCGCCGAGTCACGACAATGGCTTTAGACGATGAATATGATGGCCTCGCCGAGACACGACAATGGCTTTAGACAATGAATATGATGGCCTCGCCGAGTCACGACAATGGCTTTAGACTATGCATATGATGGCCTCGCCGAGTCACGACAATGGCTTTAGACTATGCATATGATGGCCTCGCCGAGTCACGACAATGGCTTTAGACAATGAATATGATGGCCTCGCCGAGTCACAACAATGGCTTTAGACAATGAATATGATGGCCTCCCCGAGTCACGACAATGGCTTTAGACGATGCATATGATGGCCTCGCCGAGTCACGACAATGGCTTTAGACGATGAATATGATGGCCTCGCCGAGTCACGACAATGGCTTCAGACGATGAATATGATGGCCTCGCCGAGTCACGACAATGGCTTTAGACGATGAATATGATGGCCTCGCCGAGTCACGACAATGGCTTTTGTCAATGCGAAATGGGTGTCCGTGGTCTGCACCTGCCGAGTAATTGAGCTTGATTGGAGCATTTCTCAACTTCACCCTCACCTTAACACCTGGGGAGAGGAGAGAGACATCTCTGGTTTTATTTTTCAACTCCTTTAATCAAAGTGAGGTGCTCCAAAGGTCCAATCACACGGCATCACGATCCGTCGCAGATATTTGTTTACTTTTTAATGACATGAGATTGCTTCAATAAATGATTTGCGCTCGCGACGAGTAGAGATTCTCCGTTTTTTTGTTGTTGAAATAAATAGTGTCACCGAGCCAAGTCAAGTACGTGCCGGTGAGAAACTGAGTGCAGTCAGCGAAGCAATACAGTACATCTCTCCATTTTCCCTCCAAAAATGGTGGCTTTTATCGATCGCAGTGGCGCCCATTTCCCACGTATTCAAGTTTTGGCTTGTCTGAAGGACGTTTGTTTCTGCACTAGTCAAGCGTTTAAAAGGCTCTGCTGCTGGCCCATAATTACATTTCCAATAGTCCTGTAGGCTCTCAGTCAGCAGAACAGGATTGTTTTTTGATCCAAACATAGAAGAGCAGAAGTAGACATCTGCAGTCTCCATTTAGCCCTGAGGGACAACGTTTCTGCGGATCATTTAGTTGCTGGTGAGATTAGTGGGCCAATTAGAGATGGCCCAAATACACTAGCCCCTCTCCTACGACTAGCTGAATGTTGTGCCGTGGGGACATGGTGGTAGCCTACCAAGGCTCTTATACAGCGCCTCCATTAGTCAAATCTGTTCTACAAAGGAGGGCTATTCTACTGAACTTGTCCTCAGTTCCAAGGACACACTTCCACATACTTAATTAACCAAAATCAGAGAGATATACTAAAGAATCTGCAGACTTTTAAAATATCCTCTTAGTCTCTGAACTTGTTTTTGGGCAGATGATTTATTCTTGTTAGCGAGAAGAGATGGAGAGAAGTGGGTTTTTTTGGAGGGGGGGGGGGGGGGGGTGAGCAGATCTAGAAAGCCTATAGGGAGACACTGATGATCTGCTGTCTTTGCAGCACGAGTCGAGAGCACTTGCACAGTATTTGTGGCGTGCACCACCTACAATTAGACGGCAGATTCCACCCAATAAATGAGTGCTAATCACCAGCCGAAAAGTGACAAAGTCACAAAGCACCCTCTAATTAGTCTCTCTGCTGCGGCTTAAAGTGCCAGTCTCTGCACTCAGTCCACAGTCATTATTGCCTGTCATCTCCAGACAATAATAAGACTGTTGTGACAGCATTTTGCCCAGCAACAAGAGAGCAAAGTCTCAGTCCGTTGTTCAAGGCAGAACCACACGGGTTGGACTTTGGTGAGGGGTCAGTTATATTGCATTGAGCTAGCGGCCTTTTGCTAGCTAAGGTTGTCAGTTTAATGTTAATGATGAGGGCAATTTGCATGTTGTATACACACACACTTATCTGGTTCTCTGCCTCTGGTCATTGCAATATTTACACATTAAGCATAATGTAAGTTTCCTCTTTCACAGTCCGATTGCTATAATGGCTATTATATGGTATTGATCTTAACTGGAAGAACAGTACAGATGCAAAGTTTGGTGACCGAATGACCGTTTGTGCCGTTATTGTGTTACTGTACCAAATTTAGCATCTGAACTATTCTTCAAGTAAATGTGTTTTTGTAAAATGTTATGTGGAAATTGTTCAACTTTGGCCTTGTGCATAGAGTTGCATGGTTTGTTAAACTTTGCAAAAATCGGAGTCCAAACATCGTTCTGTTAGCGTGGAATTGTTCTTTTCCATGTGATAGTGTGTGTATCAATCCCGAGGAGCCAGTGTGACTCCAACAGGTAGAGAACCAGTTGGTTCAGTCCTGGAATTCGTTTTGACACTCCTGTCAGTCAGATTTAAGTAGAGTCAATTGTACTCTCAAGTTAAGTGATAACTAACAGGTGAGTGAGAGAGCTTTACTCACAGCCGTAGGTGAACAGACATGGTTAAATCTGGGCTAAATTGGGCCACGAAGACAAAAACAAGGATCCAAATGGGAAACCTGAGCTACCTCCAGTCGGGTTTGTCTCCGTGGTAGCTAGCTGTCTCCCACACCTCCTCTCCTGGCTGTAATGAATACACCGGCTGTGAATCCTTCAATCTGGCGTTTGTCACAGAAAGTGTCCCCCGGAGGATACTCCGTACCAGCAGACATAATAGATGTTTGAATTGAAAAGTGATTTGATCTAGGACTGGGAGGGTTTCTGCGACGAACGGGAAAGTGCTTGTGGGCTTACTTACACACTTCCCAGAACACTTCTTCCTCTTAAAAGATGTGCCAAAACTTTCTCTGCAGCAGCTTTCAAAGACTCTACCCCCCACACTCTCCACAAACTCTACACAACAAACTCTACACAGCAAAAATAACTGATCCCATCCCACCCCCATGTCTGGTTTTTCTTTCCAATGAGTTAGCTAATTGCTTTCTCCCATAGATATGACATCATGACCCTGCTGCAATAATGCATGGGTCATGTACTGTTATGATGTAATGGTACCATGGTAGATGATAAGATGATGGCACAGCTACATTCATCCAAACTGGCTGTAATTTATTCAGTCGATGCTTTCCCTATGTTCTTTACAGTACGCCTCACTCAGAAAGAGAGGCAGAATTCATTATGACTAGTCGCTTATCTTAATTAAATCAAAAAATCTACCTAATCTTTTTGGGGGGGAGGTGGGGCTGAGGATGGGCTCATATCAAGATATCAAAGGTACCAGGACTGTAAACGCTCCTCTCTCTCACGGATTGGCATTTTGCTCTGTGAGAAACGAGATTGGCCTGTCATTCCTAGCCCTCGACGAGAAGCAGCAGTGCAGGCTAGCTCTAGTCTCGTGTTTTTTTGCCTTGGCATTATCAGGGCAAGGTTTGTTGCCCTCCAAAAGTATACAAACGCATCTAAACCCAAACCTGCACTCTGTACTTCTCTCCCCTGGAAAGTATGCCTCTGTACTTTTGTGGAGTCAGCAGATGCTTGCGTAAGCATCTCGCCATACACACGCAGAGCTCGACGGGAAGCGGCAACCAGGAGAAACAAATTGGGTGCATTTTGACATTCCGCCTGTCTGCACTCCTCAGACTGTCTGACAAGGCTCCCATACAGCCTCAATGAGCAGAGGTGTGATGCGCCGCCGAGTATTGATCTGTGCGCGGAGAAAGGAGAGCCGGGAAAATATGTGGGTCAAAGGGAACACGCGTAGACAGGCAGGGATTGACCGCTGAGTTGATTTGTTCCTGATTCCTTGGCCAGAGTAATTGTTAATGCTGACGGCTGGGGCGTTTTGACATGCCCAGAAATATCGGCCCGCTCAAGCTTGCCTTGCCCTTGCGAAACCACCACGAACAGTCAGTGTATGGAGGTGTTGTAGCATGTCAAGATAGTGGGCAGATTAACTCCTGACAATGATGGGGTTGGATCTCTGGACAACAGACAGCTAGGCTAACCCTGATATCCCTATCATAGCTGAAGTTTGAAATACAGGAAGCTATTATCCACAATAGAAATGTCCAAATGAACAGCAGTAGGCTATGCTTCTCAGGTGTCTCTTGACCTATCGTACAGTTCATATGGCACAAAGTCGACCCATTCCCAATCAGATTGGTAATGGAAGATTTTACGACTGTCCACTCTATGTACTACTTATTCGTAGTTATGTAGAACTATTATTGTACTCGTTAAGGCCCCTTCATGATTGGAACTATACTGAACAAATATATAAACGCAACATGCAACAATTTCAAAGATTTTACTGAGCTACAGTTCATGTAAAGAAAACCAGTCAATTGACTCCACTCACTGGGGAGCCAGGCCCAGCCAATCAGAATGGGTTTTTCAGTGCAAAATAGTTTTATTACAGACAGAAATACTCCTCAGCAGCCCCCCCCCCCCCCCCCCGCATTCAATTCCCTGGCAACAGCTCTGGTAGACATTCCTGCAGTCAGCATGCCAATTGTACGCTCCGTCAAAACTTGAGACATCTGTGGCATTGTGTTGTGTAACAAAACGGCACATTTTAAAGTGGCTTTTTATTACCCCCAGCACAAGGTGCACCTGTGTAATGATCATGCTGTTTAATCAGCTTCTTGATATGTCACACCTGTCAGGTAGATGGATTATCTTGGCAAAGGAGAAATGCTCACTAAAAGGGATGGGAAACGTGAGACGTCTGACAGTCTGACAATTGCACCAGCAGGCTCGTAAGCATTCATTCAATCAGCACTTTAGTGCGTTTTGCCAGAAGCTCGTCGCTGTGCTTCAAGCATTGCGCTGTTTATGACTTCAAGCCTATTAACTCCCGAGATTAGGCTGGTGTAACCAATGTGAAATGGCTAGCTAGTTAGCGGGGTGCGCGCTAATAGCGTTTCAAACGTCACTCGCTCTGAGACTTGGAGTGGTTGTTCCCCTTGCTCTGCATGGGTAACGCTGCTCTGAGGGTGGCTGTTGACGATGTGTTCCTGGTTCGAGCCCAGGTAGGAGCGAGGAGAGGGACGGAGAGCTATACTAATACACTGGCAATACTAAAGTGCCTATAAGAACATCCAATAGTCAAAGGTTAATGAAATACAAATGGTATAGAGGGAAATAGTTCTATAATTCCTATAATAACTACAACCTAAAACTTCTTACCTGGGAATATTGAAGACTCATGTTAAAAGGAACCACCAGCTTTCATATGTTCTCATGTTCTGAGCAAGGAACTTAAATGTTAGCTTTCTTACATGGCACATATTGCACTTTTACTTTCTTCTCCAACACTTTGTTTGTGCATTATTTAAACCAAATTGAACGTTTCATTATTTATTTGAGGCTAAATTTATTTTATCGATGTATTATATTAAGTTAAAATAAGTGTTAATACAGTATTGTTGTAATTGTCATTATTACACAAAAAAAAATACAAATTGGCTGATTAATCAGTATCGGCTTTTTTAGACCTCCAATAATCGGTATCGGTAGCGGCGCTGAAAAATCATAATCGGTCGCCCTCTAGTCTTGATAGATTAGGCTTTTCATCTTTAGGAAAACTCTAAATCCATGGCAGATAAGACATCTCTCTTCTAGTGTTGTTATTTCTCATAACTACAGCCTTGCAAAGAAAAGAGGGATGTGATAAATCGACTGCATGCTGTCTTTGAAATAGGAGGATACATTGGTGAGAAATGTAGGTACGGGATTCATTTCTTCTAGCTAATTAATGAATTGGCCATTCAAGGGAGCCGATTTTACTCCCAAGAATCTAATAGTAGAGCGATGGATTGTGGCACGCGCGGGTTCGACGTCCCCATCATCGTCCTTTATCCATTGCAATTAGTGCGTGAAACGGTTCATATTTCTATAAATGACTCTTATGTTCTTTGCGTTTGGTTCAGAGAGAGGCTGTTCTGTCCCATTGAATCGGCATGTCGTTCATTTACACTCATTAACTCAGTGAATTATTCAATGAATTAATTTAGTGACTCATTGTTAGACTTAAGCTGGGGCGGGGGTGATGGACAGGTTTTTACTATAATTTAATTGTGACTCATTATGTGAGGAAATAGACATGGCTTACCGCTCTCGCCATTTACTTTTTAACAAGTAGTAAATATATATGTGTTACAAAATGAGGGTCTTCCCCAGTCAATGTTTTCTTTATAGAAAATTGCACCTACTGAAGCATTTTACATCGCATCTGTTCCAAGTGTATCTGCTCTTCGGACGAGTGCGTAGACTTTTTATTACATGCGAATAAGTGCATTTGTATTGGATAAGTTTGCCTTTTATTGTGATCAGTTGGGAGTTTAAAGGCTTGTCAACCTTAGACTTTCCACCTCTGTCTAACCTGAAGAGTGCTGTGTGTACTTACACTTTTACTGGTATTTACCACACCAGTAAAAGACGGACGCACACACACATTTCTCAGTCAGAGGGCCTCGCACCAGTGTGTGTTAATGTGTGTGTGAGAGAGAGGGAGGGAGACAGACCAGTGCACTGCTACACTAAGGCCAAACAGCCTGGCAGTTGTATTCAAATGGTCTCTCAGAGGAGCCTGTAGCAGTACATGGATGATGGAGAGTGTGAGGCAGCCAGACTCCAGGAAACCATAAATCTCTCCCCTAATCCCAAAATGCAGACTGCCCATCCTAGTCTGAGTAGTAACCCAGAGACACACACTCTCACATGACAAGTTTATAGATGAATTGAGGTGTGTGTATACATTGCAACTGACGAACATACATCACACACAAACACCATTTGTGGTCAATACATCTAATTTGTATAGTCAACCCAACCTCTTCCTCCTTTCATTGGCTTGTTTGATATATGTTCCCCGCACCACTGCACACAATTACAACATGCAAGGCTCTCAGCCAACGTGCCACTGACACCATTTACACCGGCCGGCTCTGTGACAATGGAGACACACCCGCAGACCCACATAGGCCTACACACTGTCCCTCTGGGGGATTCTGATGTATGTGTTTCAGCATGCCTGCCTGTATGTCTTCTCTACTTTCACTATGGGAAAAAAAACAACACTGATTCCCTTTCAAATAGCTTGTGCGTGGAACATATTGCATGCTGATACTACTGCGTCTGCCTTGGTTTTAATGAGTTTTAAGGTGCTAGAAGGCTTCCTATCACAAGGAAGGAAACGAGAGACATGGGGAAAGAGAGGAAATAAGAGAGCAAGAGAATAGGAGAGGGGGAGAGAAAATATGAGAGAAAATATGTTTTGAGGGACAGAGGAGATGTGGTAGGTGGGTGGGGGGGGTTCTTTCTACTTTTCTTTCTTCACACCTGTTTTTTTTATGTAATGTTTTTCGCACATTTTTTTTCTTTTAATGATATACCTTGGATTGTTTAATTGAAATGGAACAAATAGGGGCTGTTTTGTATGCCAGCGCGTCCATGCGACTCCCGGAGAACCTCGCATCCAGATGCATAATGATAGCAGCTACTGTCGGTGTCAGTGGAAGAGAGCAGAGAGGAGCAGCTGGAAAAAGGTGGAGAGTTCGAAGGGAGATTTTTTTTTGGGGGGGGGGGGGGGGCTGTTGTAGGTAGTTATAGAGTCTGTGTACGAGAGTGTTTACAGTTGACGGGTGAGGGTGGGCAGCTGTTGTGAAGATGGCCTCTTTGGGTGTTTGTGTGAGTGCGCGCACGCGCGACTGTGTTAGGGGTGTGGGTTTGAAATAATTTCACTCTTCAAATACTATCATTCATTTTAGGTGGATATTATAAATACATGCATTTTTTTATTACGTGTTTTTTTTTACCTGACGGCTGCGCGAGGAAAAGAGGTTGACACTCTGTTGCTGCAGCTGCGGAGAGGCCGGTGTGTGATCAGATGGGAGCGAGCAGACGGAGAGGCGAGAGAGAGACGCAGCCAAGGCACCTCGGCAACAGCCAAGACTGGCTAACTTGTAGCAGCCACAATATTATTTATTATCATCCCATACAACAGTGGCTTTCTTGACTGGAGTAACCTAGAAACTAGCCAGCTCTAGCAAGCTAGGCTAATTGATGCCACATGCTGTGCTTTCTCCCCAACCCCATTCTGATAAAACCAACAGTCTACCTGGTGTTTGCTTGTGGTAACCTACTCCTTCCCGCTTCTCAGTTTTTAATTTCGTAATTTTATTCCATGCGTTAGTGAACTGTCACTCCACTTGCTGCACATTGCGTATCTATTATTAATTGTATTATTATGTGTTTTATTCTTTTTATATTTTCTCTGCATTGTTGGGAAGGGCCGTCGTCCACACCTGTTGTTTATGAACCATTTTATGAACCATGTGACTAATAACGTTTGATTTAACGTTGAGGCTTTGCGGCTTTGATTGGCCAACATAAACAACAAGCTACACACCTGAAGGCACCCGGTCTTTTCACGGGGGTCACGTTATATAAACGACATTGAAATGTACGTTGTTTTATATTAAGTTCATAATTTGAGATTTCATGGTATATCCTTGTATGTAACAATGTCACATGGATATTTACATTAATTTTTTTTAAAGCCTTTTCAGTATTAAAATAGGCCTATACTTTTTTTTTTACTCATAAGTTTTTGAATACTAACGTCAGACACGAACCCCTCAGAGCTAGCAACATCCTAACAATGCCCTTTTGTCAGGTTCTCTGTCAGTATTGACCTATGTTACCCCTAGTGAGCTGTAGACACTGTCACGTGATCTCTTGGTATAAACTACATGTACAGTAAGAAAGACCACACACACACACACATATATACAGACACTCAGCACACATACAATGCTAATGTTTCATGTAAGTGTAAACTCAAGTTGCAATAGACTATAAAACATACAAATGTACAGAGGATATCCTGAAGAACAAGGCCTCTTGTGTAAGGGGTCTCGTTACATACCCGCATGCACACACATTCACGTACACACCATACCACACCACACATGTGCAGTTTAGTATATTAGCCATGAGAAATCCCTTGGTGTCTTGACAGGAGTGATCTCTTCCAGCTGTCTTTCTGAGCTCACTCAGCTATCTCCGAGCACGTCTCAACACACACAAACCCCTGACACCTCCCACGGAGCGTGGAGTCACTCTCTCCCTGTGACGACCCACTAGGTGTTTGTGTGTGTGGGGAAAATGAGGAACCGTCTCTATGGTGTTTGTGTGTGTGTCTTTCAAACACAGTGTGTGTGTGTGTTTGTAATCGTATTCGTTAATGTGTGTGTGTGTGTGTAGAAAGCAAAGCAACAAACACAGGTTTAAGTCCCGTCAATTAGTCATGGCTGAACTCCCTGGCCCCCTGAGGTGCTCTGGGGAGGGCAGGACAAAACGGTGCGTCTGCAGGTCCTGAAATAACGAGCTCACCTGAGGAAGGACTCCAGGGCGCTGGGTGTGTGTGTGTGTGTGTGTGTTTAAAAGGGGATGAGAGAAAAGTGAGAGAAAAGTGAGATAAGAAATCAACAGTATTACATATTTACAGTGCATTCGGAAAGTATTCAGACCTCTTCACTTTTTCCACATTTTGTTACGCTACAGATGTGTTCTAAAATGGATTAAATAAAACATTTTTTTTTCTCGATATTTTAGCAAATGTTTTAAAAATAAAAAACAGAAATACTATATTTACATATTTATTCAGACCCTTTGCTATGGGACTCGAAATTGAGCTCAGGTTCATCCTGTTTCCATTGATCATCCTTGAGATGTTTCTACAGCTTGATTGTTGTCCAACTGTAGTAAATTCAATTGATTGGACAGGATTTGGAAAGGCACACACATGTCGATATAAGGTCCCACATTTGACAGTGCAAAAAAACAATTGAATCCATTTTAGAATAAGGCTGTAATGTAACAAAATGTGGAAAAAGTCAAGGCGTCTGAATACCTTCCAAATGTGCTGTACATGACTGGAGACATAGTCATTGAGTAGCGGTAATATTTTCCTTTATTTCACTGAGGAGCAGGCTCCTTATCAAGCGATGGGCTCGGGATGTCTGACATCTTCAGTCATACTGGCTCTGTCAGTCAGTACCATTTATGTCATGCTTCCATATTCACTGCACTAGTGTGTCTATATTCACATGCCGGTGACGGAGAATTGACCGAATTGAAATTCCCCCTCACTCGGCTGCTCCCCCTCTCTCCAAACCTTCCCTTTCATCATCACCTCCATCCTCCTCTCCTCTTCCCCTCCCTCTCTCATCATCCCCTATTCTCTGCCGTGGCCCTCAGGGCTTGTCTGCCCAGGGCAGGGCCTAAGACTAACTGCTTCACCAGTGTGGAGGTCAAGGTAGCCAGATAGTTGTTGGGGGGAAATGGTTTGGACACTCGTGGTGGTACCTCTTCTGTACGAGAGAAAAGGGAGAAATAAAATCTTCCCTCGCTCCTCTTTTCTTTCTGTTTCTTTTCTTTCTGTTTCTCGCCCTCCCCTCTCTTCTCTTCTCTAATTATAATTGTCACCTCTCCCCTAATGGACATGACAGATATGGCGGACGTCATTGTTTTAGCACTACTCACAGTTTTGAAACCCACAGGTTAAATGTGCCAATAAATCAGCACAATCTACTTTCTCATTTGTTTTATTGCCGCCGTCTAGGATCTAAAATTGGGGTCGTGAGTACTGTGGTAATGCCCATATGAAAAAAAGAGTAACGGAGAGCACTGTGCAATACGGCAAATTTAGCAAACAAGGCATTTGTGGTAAGCACATGGGACCGACAATCTTTATGCATGTCTGCTATTGGAAAACAACTGAGAGCAATTAATTAGCCTAATCTCATATTGACTGTGTCTCTCAATATTATCAATGTGTTTGAATCGAGTGGACAAGGGTTTGGCCCGACGGCAACATATTGCTAGTATTTCTTACTATTTCCTTTTTTTTCAACTTGTGTGACAGGTTAGGGATGTCAAACTCAAAACATCTCAATCAGGAGTGTTTTGTCATTGTTTCTTCTCCTTCAGGCGCATCATGCCTTTTCAGTTGTGTAATTGCTCCGCCATTCTGCAAATGCATCTTCACGTGGTCGTCGACTGGTTAATTCCTGTCAGCGTTCGTGTGCCATCTCAATCGTATGCTCGCGTCGATTAACACCCGATTCCTTCATACACTTGTCACATTCTGGTTGGACTCGCCTGAATTCCCACAATAGCAGGCCCAAGTCCATTAAGTTAACACTACTAATCTGTTATATTGTTGTACAATATCTTCCTCTCAAACCCATTTCAATTCTGTTTCAAATGCCACGAAGGCTCCAGCACAGCTCTGACGCAAATCCTTGTCTTTGAAAGTCCTAAGGTCAATTGCCACAAGAAAACAATAGCTAAAAGCAGGGGGCAAATGACATGTTGGTATAGACAAACACGCACGTACACGCGCTCACACACACACACACACACACACATAAGCGTGTGCTCAAAAACAAACACACGCAGACAGACAGGCAGGCAGACAGACAGGCATAAGCACATTATAGATAGAATCACCATTTCTGAACAGCACTTTGAGATATCAGCTGATGTAAGAAGGGCTATATAAATACTTTTGATTTGATTTGATCAAAGACCATGAGAAGCTTTCCCACATCCATATGTAACTACCATAACACACCCATGTCACAAGGAGACAGCAAACATTCATAACTGTTTCTAGACCAGGGGTTATATAACGGGATATACACCAAATAATACTTAGGAAGCATTAAGCCCTGTATTCTGAAAACCTCAAGCCTCCGTTGTGGTTTTGTGGTTGGAAGTGTTTGTCTACTCGAACACTCTGTTATTAAAGTTTTAATGAGAGGAGAAGCCTGTAGGGACACCACACACTCACTCGCCGCCAGCCTCCTAACCCCATCTCGCTCTCCCACACACTCTCATGCACACATACAATATCTCTATGTGTCTCTCTCGCATACACACACACTCTCTCTCACACACACACTTTCTCTGTGTCTCTCTCTCATACACACACACACTTTCTCTATGTGTCTCTCTCTCTCATACACACACACACACACACGCTGCATAGGGTAATTAGCCCAATTCCCATAATGGCGGGGAGCATCAACTTAACGTAACACACTGAAACCACCGAAACACAATCTGCTTTAACTGTAACCACCCCTCACACTTTTCAGACTGGCAGCACAGTGGCCCGAAAAATGGGCCTGAAATGGCAGTAATGGACCTCAATTTCCCTCCATGTTGATTTGTTTGCTGTTTGTTTTGCACTGACACTATGGCCACTGAGGGAAGGACTGGGAGCGTGTAATGGGTTCTGCCTCAGAGATGAGCATTAGACACAAACAAACGCACAGCATACATGATGGTGTCTGTAGACTATATGTTCCCCACCTCCAGATGACTAGCTGCAACAACAGGAAGTGCCACCTTAGTAATAACACAGGTGTAACGTCATATGTCGCACACATGGGACGATCTGTCACACCTGTATATTGACATGTACAGGCGCGAAGAAACCAAAACAAATAATAGAAAGAAGGAAGGTTCTACCTATGGACATTAGTTAGCCATTCAGTTCTGAAAACCAGAAACACCAGGACTGAAAAATGAGAGGAAATCTCTTGAGCCAGGGTTTGGGATGAAGAATTCTAGTATTCTGAGAAATGGCTGCTTCCCTATGCACTGTTAAAGTAATGGTTGAGTTGATCAGACTATTTATAGGCAAAGCGGTGAAAGATGTGTCAATTATTGAAGCGTGTGCGGGCGGGTGTATCCACTGGAAGAGCTCTTGGTGAAACGGTATGGAAGATGAATGATAAAGGGAGTGGCAGAGAGAGAGAGAGAGAAAGAGAGGACAGGAAGGCAGCGGAGGTGCGCAGGATGGGTCACTGGCTTTTGTTGTTGTGGAGAGAACCCCCCTCCCCCCCAGCCCTCCTATTGAATTTGAAGAGAGAAGAGGAGTCCAGCGGTCTCTGTACTAGTGGCTCATAATGACTGAGGCCAACACTTTGCGGAAGAAAGGGTCTAGCGAGGTCCTAGCTGGCAAGTGCTACCTTACATTGACGTCAGTCGGCTATGTAAACACCATTTAATTCAATTTAATTAGCCCTTAAGTGTGTCTTCTAGCTGTCTACATACTTGTCGTGAGAATTTCTGCCGCCCCTTTGCTGTTTTCACACTGCCTGTGTATTGTTTCTGACACACGCACGCACGCGCGCGCACATACACACACAGGGCAGACCACCGGGGTCCCGTTGCCCCATTCATTTTAATGACAGCCTAAGTGACGGGCTGGTGTGGCCGCGCATAGCGCCCTTGTCATTACGCACTGTGTTAAGTGTGCAGGCGGGTGGCCACCCAGCTATTAGGTGTTCCTTCACACGCTCACAAAAAACAGCCTGGGAACACAGGACTATTTATAACACTAGAGGCCTTAACAATCATGTAATGTCTGGTTAGTAACACGGTCTAATGCAACCGTTCCAATGCAATCTATTAGCAGTTAGCAATGTAGCTGAATGACACCACATGAGAGGTTTTTCTTGATTAATTGTAGTGTTGGCTACAATCGCTTCGTAGTAAGGATTGGTCATTGAGAATAGAGATGCGGAGGTGGTGCGATAATGGTGTTCGTTTCGGGTGGTAATTCGCATGCTCGCTGTAAAGCACATGCACACGGCTCCATATGTAGGCCGAGAGTTGAGGGTGACGCCAAACCTCCCTCCATTCTAAACCGCTTCCCCCTCCTTCATTGGGTGCGTTACATGATATGTTTATATCTTCCATTACCACTGCCACCGCCCACCCTTTCCCAGCCAGGCAGTTTGAGGGCTCCATGAGACACGCAGGACTAGCTGGGAAGCTGAGAGACCCCCCATCCCCGACAACCTGTCTCCATGGCAACCTCCACCCCCAAAACACACTCATACAGTATTCATGGCGACATTTTCCCTCTCTGGACGTCAGGCCCTTCCCTGACTCATATGGAATAGTTTGACCCCTTGAATTGTACGTGTTAGCTGAGTGATGGCTGAGTGATGGCAGACGGCAGCCCAACCTACCTCGTGAAGTTTAATGAGTGTCAATGTGAAGGGTCTTCATCTGTAGTGTGTACTCTATCTATATGGGGCAGGAGGTGAGAAATAGAACCAGAGTAGGAGGGAATGGAAGAGAGAGATGTGGAGGGAGGAAAGAGGGAGGAGAGAGAGGTGAGAGAGGCGGACAGAGAACGAGAGGGAGTGTATCAGAAAATGACAGACTGAAAGAGGGAGAGTGACGAAGAGAGAAATTATAGTGTGAAATAACGAGGGAAGAGCGAAGGAGGGGTGGAGGCGGAGAAGATGTGTCTGACCCACCCTGCTGTCGTGGTGAAGGCATGCATTATGGGTAGCGAGGCCCCGAGGGCACTCAAAAACTAGGACGTCAACTCGCTTGCTACATTTTCCACCTACCAATCAATCCTCTCTATTTCTCTCCCTCTCTCTCCTTCCCCCTCCCTCTCTTTTTCTGTCAATCAGTCTTGCCATACAGAATCTCCTTTCACGATTATGAACCTCAGCCATCTCCAATGCTAATCTTCCTATACGTAGAAGCCCTCTTACCATGTGAGTCGCATACGGAATACATTATATATGCGACTCAAGCTAACGCACATGACAGAAAATCTCTCCAACAAGCACTATTCCTCACTCTCTCCCCAGCCTCCACTTCCATTCATCAACAATAAAGTGATAAAATGTCACACTTAATGCAAATGGACTCCACGTCATCAGCGCATAGCCTATATACTCTCTTTGACATTCTCCATCTGTAGCGCATTAGTTAAGTTAGCACCGCCGCTAGTCCACCTCTGTAAACGCCATTGGCAGCAGTTAGCGCTCGTCTGTCTAATTCTCCCTGACGATATCCCTGTTGATAAGTTAGCATAATATGCTAGAGTAATCAGGCTTAGTTGCCTGTGATTTGGGCTAATGATCGTAGCGTGCCGAGGGGAGAGGTGGGGGAGGAGGGAGAGGTGTGATATGTGGAAGGGCTTGTCAGTGAGTTCAGAGAAAGAGGGGGAAGACGGGGAGACGGAGAGAGAAGATAGGTATTTTTTAAATCTTCCATATTGAATATCTCAACTCACACCTGACTGTTGAGTTGAGACCACACAGACACACAGGAGGGGATTTTCACCCATACCCCCCCCCCCTCACACACACACACACACAACATACACACCAACATGCAGTGTTTGTATCCTAGGGAGGATGGTGGATCAGCGGTTGGTTTTTGGCTCTGTTCCAGTTAACTGAACATACCATTACACACACAAAGGTTCTGGGCGCCCAGTACCGTCTCTCTGCTACACTACAGGCTGTTGTGTTCCCCCATTGTGCAATATGTCAGAGTTGCAGCTGAGACTCTTAACACACACCAGTAGTCAGTGGAAACTTTCACGTTTGACTATCCTGTCTCGCCGCTGAGCAGCTAGCAGAGGAGGGGTGTGTGTAGGGGTAGGAGTCTGTGTGTGTTTGTGCATGCGTATGTGCCTGTGCACACATACATTTGCAGTTGTGCGTTTCCCTGCATTTATGTGTGTGTGTGTGTGTGTGTGTGTTTACACACAATGTTGATCCTGTCAAGACCCTAGCGTCCACATCCTCCCATTGGCACTACACTGAAATCCTTCCTCTGTGTACACATGAACAGACACACACACACAACACACATACACAATTTATGCTCACATACTAATGCACAGTCCGTATCAACTGCTCATTCCAGGCCATTGCATAGCTGCTCCCTGCTTTATTTAAAGTGAAGCGCTTTGTTAGCACAGAAGGTAATGAGAAAGAGTATCTGTCTCTCTCTCCCTCTCTCGCTCTCTCTCCATCTCACTCTCTCTCTTTCTCTCGCTCTGTCATTCTCTCATTGCTGTCACTC
This sequence comes from Oncorhynchus clarkii lewisi, assembly GCF_045791955.1. Lineage (NCBI taxonomy): Eukaryota > Metazoa > Chordata > Actinopteri > Salmoniformes > Salmonidae > Oncorhynchus > Oncorhynchus clarkii. The sequence continues at coordinate 46,550,165 of NC_092155.1, forward strand.
AGAGGCATCTGCATGGAAACGCTGCCTGGGACCAGGGCACCCGCTAATTATGCTGTGGGTTGACATCTCTTCCGCTTGTCAAAGAGCAAAGCAAAATGTACTATAGTGCTGCTTCCGTGTGTGTGTGTATGTGTGTGCGTCACAGTGTGCCTGAGTGAATTCCACCTTCCAAGGAACATCATTATTGAATTATTGTGTGTGTGTTTGTTAACTAACTGACTTGAGAAGGCATTAAAAAAAGGGAAGTTCGTATTACATGGCTCTCTGTCGTTAACATGGGGTCTCTCTCTCTCTTTCTCTACCCCCCTGCACTCTGTCCTCTCTCCTAGAAGGGGAAGGAAATGGCATGTGCGTGTATGCGCGAGTGTGATTGTGTGTGTGAGCAAGTGAGTGTGTGGGGCTGCTCCATCTGTTCCCTACACTGTGGAAAAACCTGTCTGAGAGTGGGGGCACTCCCATTGGCAGCTTCTCCGGAGCCCCCTACCACCCCACCACGGCCCTGCTAGAGCCAAGGGAGAAAGAGGGAAGGAGATGGGAGAGAGAGGGATTGACTGAGGAGGTGGATAGTGTGTGTGCATGAGAGTGAGAAAGGGAAGAGAAGAGGGATAGGGGTTCTGTGTTTGTGACAGGAGAGAGAGAGACATATATATACAGTCCCAAATCGCTCCTTACTCTTGCACTTTCTCCCTATCCCCTCGATGTTAGAATGTCCTAATGATAGGGCTGACCCCATTTAATTGACTGTGCGATTGTTTGGTCGATAGAATGTTGATCGACTGAGATTTCTTTAGTCGAGCAGTTGCAATTATTGTCTTTTTTTTTTTTATGGTGCACAAATCAAATCAAATGTTATTGGTCACATACACATATTTAGTAGATGTTATTGTGGGTGTAGCAAATGCTTGTGTTCTTAGCTCCAACAGTGCAGTCATATCTAACAATTCACAACAATACACACACATCTAAAGTAAAATAATAACTCTAGCTACATGTATATATTACCTCAATTACCTCGACTAACTGGTGCCCCCTCACATTGACACTGTACCGGTACCCCCTGTATATAGCCTCGCTATTGTTATTTTAATTATTTCTTACTTTTATTTCTTATTTTTCCTAAAACTTTTTCTTAAAACTGCATTGTTGGTTAAGGGCTTACAAGTAAGCATTTCACTATTCACCTGTTGTATTCGGCGCATGTGACAAATAAAATTTGATTTGATTTCCTCAACTGGCAGCTTCATTAAATAGTACCCTCAAAACACCAGTCTCAACGTCAACAGTGAAGAAGCAACTGTGGGAAGCTGGCCTTCTAGGCAGAGATGCAAAGAAAAAGACATATCTCAGACTGGCCAATAAAAAGAAAATATGGGCAAAAGAACACAGACAACACCTAGAAGGCCAGCATCCCGGAGTCGCCTCTTCACTGTTGATGTTGAGACTGGTGTTTTGCGGGTACTATTTAATGAAGCTGTCAGTTGAGGACTTTTGAGGCGTCTGTTTCTCAAACTAGACACTCTAATGTACTTGGCCTCTTGCTCAGTTGTGCACCGGGGCCTCCCATTCCTCTTTCTATTCTGGTTAGAGCCAGTTTGCGTTGTTCTGTGAAGGGAGTAGTTCATAGTATATGAGATCTTCAGTTTCAGAAGAAAGGCCTTTGTTTCTGGCCATTTTGAGCTTGTAATCGAACCCGCAAATGCTGATGTTCCAGATAGTCAACTAGTCTAAAGAAGGCCAGTTTTATTGCTTCTTTAATCAGGACAACAGTTTTTAGCTGTGCTAACATAATTGCAAAAGGGTTTTCTAATGATCAATTAGCCTTTTAAAATTATGAACTTAGATTAGTTAACACAATGTTGCTGATAATGGGCTTCTGTACGCCTATGGAGATATTCCATTAAAGATCTGCCGTTTCCAGCTACAAAGTCTGCACTGTATTTCTGATCAATTTGATGTTATTTTAATGGACAAAAAATGTGCTTTTCTTTCAAAAATAAGGACATTTCTGTGACCCCAAACTTTTGAACGGTCGTGTATATATTTATTTTGTTAGAACAGAAAAATCATAATATTGTAATCTAAAAGCACACATAATACACATAATGCTTGCTCCTATACCCTCCTTTTTCTGGATCTCCAGTAGTTTCCACAACTAAGTCAAATGTCTTCCACAGATCTGACTTCCCCTTTCCCTCCTGAGCAACCAGTAAACATTCCCCACGTTTCGTGTTTCTTTTTCGCTTCCTCCGCTTCCATTTTGCTGTCGACATTACTGTGTTCGGAGTTTGTTACAACCAATTTATTGATGTGATTATGACAGGCTATAGGCCCTATTGGTCACATGCGATGCTTACATGTTTCACGTAAAGAGAGCAAGGGTTGAGGGAATAGGAAATGTTTTTCAGAAACAAATTAGGGATTTCGGTAACAGAATGTTCAGTCCGAAACAAGTAAGAAATTAAATGGCTGAAATGATGTTACTGCTAACATGTTCAACTACTTAAGACATTGGCCCCGAATCTAAGTTGTGTCTTTCTTTATAAATCGAGAAAATTAACAACTAAGGAAGAATGTTTCACTTCTCTCATTGGCTTCTCAAACCCCAATCCCTGGCCTGGTCTGCTGAGTCTGCTTCGTAAGCATTCCCGGAAGTCTCGCAATGTTGCACCTCTGGGTTTAGAAACTCTGTGGTTGTTCCTTACAGATCTGCGAAACATCAAAGGGTCAAAGGAAGGGTTAGGGATGTGTCCCTGTGAGCTAGTATAGTTCTATCCTAGCCGTGCTAGCTGGCAGTGTGGTATATGGTTTCAAGTGGCCAGCTGAGAGAGAGGAACAAAAATCAGCACTGATCACAGTCACAGTGACGCAAAATACTTGCTCTTTCTTCAATTATATGCAAGGCTACAATGTTCCTTTTCTTACTTCGAACAGATATAGTAACGCGCGCGCGCGCACGCACACACACACACACACACACACACACACACACACACACACACACACACACACACACACACACACACACACACACACACACACACACACACACACACACACACACACACACACACAGCCTTGCCATGGCCAGCACTGTCTCCCTTTAATGATATCATTAGCCAAAGCCCATTCCACTCCCCAGCGCTACAGCCCTTCAGAGGGTCCTTCATTAGTGAACAGGACACAGAAGAGCAGAGGGTGTGTATGTATGTATATGTGTGTGTGTGTGTGTGTGTGTGTGTGTGTGTGTATCTATGTAACCCCAGTGGATTAGATTAACCCAGTGGTGAGCTGGTGGACAGGAGATTGGTGTCATCAAGGCCATTCTCACTACACTGGGCTCTGCAGATTGAAATTCCACCTCACCTCCATTCTCTCCCTTCTCCCAGTAGTCGAATGCTGTCCTCTCCTCTGACCATAGCATTGGTCTCCATTGTAGAGGTCGACCAATTAATCGGAATGGCCCATTAATTAGGGCCGATTTCAAGTTTTGTTTTTACACCTATTTAACTAGGCAGGTCAGTTAAGAACACATTCTTATTTTCAATGACGGCCTAGGAACGGTGGGTTAACTGCCTTATTCAGGGGCAGAACGACACATTTTACCTTGTCACCTCGGGCATTCAATCTTGCAAACTTATAGTTAACTAGTCCAACGCTCTAACCACCTGCCTAACGAGGAGCCTGCCTGTTACGCAAATGCAGTAAGAAGCCAAGGTAAGTTGCTAGCTAGCATTATCTTATAAAAACAATCAATCAATTATAATCACTAGTTATAACTACACTTGGTTGATGATATTACTAGTTTATCTAGCGTTTCCTGCGTTGCATATAATCGATGCGGTGCGCATTCGCGAAAAAGGACTGTCGTTGCTCCAACGTGTACCTAACCATAAACATCAATGCCTTTCTTAAAATCAATACACAGAAGTATATATTTTTAAACCTGCATATTTAGCTAAAAGAAATCCAGGTTAGCAGGCAATATTAACCGGGTGAAATTTTGTTGTCAGGGTATATGCAACAGTTTGGGCCGGCTGGCTCGTTGCGAACTAATTTGCCAGAATTTTACCTAATTATGACATAACATTGAAGGTTGTGCAATGTAACAGGAATATTTAGACTTATGGATGCCACCCGTTAGATAAAATACCGAACGGTTCCGTATTTCACTGAAAGAATAAACGTTTTGTTTTCGATATGATAGTTTCTGGATTTAACCATATTAATGACCTAAGGCTCGTATTTCTGTGTGTTATTATGTTATAATTAAGTTTATGATTTGAGAGAGCAGTCTGACTGAGCGATGGTAGGCACCAGCAGGCACGTAAGCATTCATTCAAACAGCACTTTAGTGCGTTTTGCCAGCAGCTTCAAGCATTGCGCTATTTATGACTTCAAGCTTATAAGCGATGTGAAATGGCTAGCTAGTTAGCGGGATGTGCGCTAATAGGGTTTCAAACGTCACTCGCTCTGAGACTTGGAGTAGTTGTTCCCCTTGCTCTGCATGGGTAACGCTGCTTCGAGGGTGGCTGTTGACGATGTGTTCCTGGTTCGAGCCCAGGTAGGAGCAAGGAGAGGGATGGAAGCTATACTGTTACACTGGCAATACTAAAGATCATCCAATAATCAAAGGTATATGAAATACAAATGGTATAGAGAGAAATAGTCCTATAATTCCTATAATAACTACAACCTAAAACTTCTTGCCTGGGAATATTGAAGACTCATGTTAAAAGGAACCACCAGCTTTCATATGTTCTCATGTTCTGAGCAAGGAACTTAAACGTTAGCTTTCTTACATGGCACATATAGCACTTCTACTTTCTTCCCCAAAACTCTGTTTTTGCATTATTTAAACCAAATTGAACGTTTCATTATTTATTTGTGGCTAAATCGATTTTATTTTATCTTAATATAATACATCAATAAGTGTTCATTCAGTATTGTTGTAATTGTCATTATTACAAATACATTTTTAAAAATTGTCCAATTAATCGGTATCGTATTTTTTGGTCATCCAAAAATCGGTATCGGCGGTGAAAAATCATAATCGGTCGACCTTTACTGCATTGGATTACATTCACTGTCTCACACACCCAACATCCCAGGCCTCATATATTCTCATAGAAGTGGTTGATAATATGGAATGCTTCCATATGTAAAAGAAATATAGATCCCCATATAAGTGGTTGATATTCAATGATAATGCTTTAATGTGCAAAGCTATACTGTATGGATCCTCAATGCTTCAATATGCAGTGCTAATGCACTAATGTTTTAATATGTGATGCTATATGGATTATCATGTAAATCATTTAATATGCAATGCCATATATGGATTATTATAGAAATACTTTAGTATGCTATACAGATCCTCATAGTAATGGTTGAATATCTTATGCTAATGCTTTCACATGCAATTTCATATCGATCCTCAGAAATAATCTGATATGCAATGATACTCATAGTGATGCTTTAATATGCAACGCTAGATATATCTATATTAAAGAATTGGTTTGGTATCTAATGTGATGCCATGTGTTCTTGTGTGGTGGCAGCAGTTCATTTTGGCTGTGGACACCGTCTCCTTATAAAATAAATATGTGATACATTTGGCTGGAATGTTCTCTAATTTGATAACCACGTCTGCCCATGCCAAAGAAATAGTTGGAAAACAAGAACACAAAATAAACGTGTGTGTGTGCGTGCGCTTGTTCGTTCCATGTTTGTATTCTATAGTACTGAATAGTGTCTGCGTGGATGCGTATAGTTGTCACATATTGTTGCAGTAAACCATTGTTTTTGTGCACGTGTATGGGCTAAGTGTATGTATGGGTATGTATTTCTCAGCATGTGTGTTTATGTGTGCGTCTCTCACTATTGTATTTCCCTCCATGGGTTTAGTCATTCGTAGCACCGTGCTTCGTTCAGAATAGGCTAAGCACTCCTCAAAGAGGGCAAATTAAGACAAATTAAGAGAAGCGCTAAGGCGAAGGCGAGGTGAGCACATATTATACACATTTTCCCCCGAATCCTCTTCTTCCTCTGTCACTTTATCCTGGCAGGAAATATTACAAAGCCTCCGTTGAGGCGCGGGAGCTATAATGAAAAGTACATAAGCGTGGAACAGTTCCCCTACTTTTGTGTGGATGGCAATTAATTTGCTAGCGGGCTAGCGGGCGTGATCGCTAACGTAGCCATCGGTGCATGGTACACATCCTAGAAATGTGAATATATGTCCCCCATCCAACATCCATCTGCTCTCCCACTTTCTGGAGTGTGCGACTGTGCGTCTTATGGCCCTATATTGCAGCTTGCTTTCCCTGGCTGAGAGGGAGAGAAGTTCAGGGTGATGGATAGGCAGCAGAGGCTTGCTTTGATTCTCTGACAATAACACAATCATGTGCTACATTCAGCTCTCAGGGTAATTAAGAGAGGGAGAGAGAGAGATGGGAAAGAGATAGGGAAGAGAGGGAGAGAGAGAGATATGGGAAAGAGATAGGGAATAGAGAGAGATGGGAAAGAGATAGGGAAGAGAGGGAGAGAGAGAGATGGGAAAGAGAGGGAGAGAGAGATGGGGAAGAGAGGGAGAGAGAGAGATATGGAAGAGAGGGAGAGAGATAGATGGGAAAGAGATAGGGAAGAGAGGGAGAGAGAGAGAGATGGGAAAGAGATAGGGAAGAGAGGGAGAGAGAGAGATGGGAAAGAGAGGGAGCGAGAGAGATGGGGAAGAGAGAGATAGGGAAGCGAGGGAGAGAGAGAGAGATGGGAAAGAGATAGGGAAGAGAGGGAGAGAGAGAGATGGGAAAGAGAGGGAGAGAGAGAGATGGGGAAGAGAGGGAGAGAGGGATGGGGAAGAGAGGGAGAGAGAGAGATAGGGAAGAGAGGGAGAGAGAGAGATGGGAAAGAGATAGGGAAGAGAGGGAGAGAGAGAGATGGGAACGAGATAGGGAATAGAGGGAGAGAGAGAGAGATGGGAAAGAGATAGGGAAGAGAGGGAGAGAGAGAGATATGGGAAATAGATAGGGAAGAGAGAGAGATGGGAAAGAGATAGGGAAGAGAGGGAGAGAGAGATGGGAAAGAGAGGGAGAGAGAGATGGGAAGAGAGGGAGAGAGAGAGATGGGAAAGAGATAGGGAAGAGAGGGAGAGAGAGAGAGATGGGAAAGAGATAGGGAAGAGAGGGAGAGAGAGAGATGGGAAAGAGAGGGAGAGAGAGATGGGGAAGAGAGGGAGAGAGAGAGATAGGGAAGAGAGGGAGAGAGAGAGAGATGGGAAAGAGATAGGGAAGAGAGGGAGAGAGAGAGATGGGAAAGAGAGGGAGAGAGAGAGATAGGGAAGAGAGGGAGAGAGAGAGATGGGAAAGAGTTAGGGAAGAGAGGGAGAGAGAGAGATGGGAAAGAGATAGGGAAGAGAGGGAGAGAGAGAGATGGGAAAGAGATAGGGAAGAGAGGGAGAGAGAGAGATGGGAAAAAGAGGGAGAGAGAGAGATGGGAAAGAGAGAGGGAAGAGAGGGAGAGAGAGAGAGATGGGAAAGAGATAGGGAAGAGAGGGAGAGAGAGAGATGGGAAAGAGATAGGGAAGAGAGGGAGAGAGAGAGATGGGAAAGAGAGGGAGAGAGAGAGATGGGAAAGAGAGAGGGAAGAGAGGGAGAGAGAGAGATAGGGAAGAGAGGGAGGGAGAAAAAGAGAGGGGGCGGCTTTACATCCTTTGAAATACCGGACTCCTTCTGATGGGCCTTATTTGCTGCTTACTCCCTCTTTGTTGTGTCTCAGTGTATCTCTCAGTGTGTGTCTCAGTGTGTGTCTCAGTGTATGTCTCAGTGTGTGTCTCATTGTATGTCTCAGTGTGTCTCAATGTACGTGTCTGTGTGTGTCTCAGTGTGTGTCTCAGTGTATGTCTCAGTGTGTCTCAATGTATGTCTCAGTGTGTGTCTCAGTGTATGTCTCAGTGTGTGTCTCAGTGTATGTCTCAGTGTATGTCTCAGTGTATGTCTCAGTGTGTGTCTCAGTGTGTGTCTCAGTGTATGTCTCAGTGTGTGTCTCAGTGTGTCTCAGTGTGTGTCTCAGTGTGTGTCTCAGTGTGCGTCTCAGTGTGTCTCAGTGTGTGTTCCAGTGTGTGTCTCAGTGTATGTCCCAGTGTGTGTCTCAGTGTGTGTCTCAGTGTGTGTCTCAGTGTATGTCTCAGTATGTCTCAGTGTATGTCTCAGTGTATGTCTCAGTGTATGTCTCAGTGTGTGTCTCAGTGTGTGTCTCAGTGTATGTCTCAGTGTGTGTCTCAGTGTGTGTCTCAGTGTATGTCTCAGTGTGTGTCTCAGTGTGTGTCTCAGTGTGCGTCTCAGTGTGTCTCAGTGTGTGTCCCAGTGTGTGTCTCAGTGTATGTCCCAGTGTGTGTCTCAGTGTGTGTCTATGTGTGTGTCTATGTGTGTGTCTCAGTGTATGTCTCAGTGTGTGTCTCGGTGTGTGTCTCGGTGTGTGTCTCGGTGTGTCTCTCAGTGTATGTCTCAGTGTGTGTCTCAGTGTGTGTCTCAGTGTGTCTCAGTGTGTCTCAGTGTGTCTCGGTGTGTGTCTCGGTGTGTCTCAGTGTGTGTCTCAGTGTGTGTCTCAGTGTGTGTCTCAGTATGTGTCTCTGTGTGTGTCTCAGTGTGTGTCTCAGTGTATGTCTCAGTGTGTGTCTCAGTGTGTGTCTCTGTGTGTGTCTCTGTGTGTGTCTCGGGGTGTGTCTCAGTGTATGTCTACGTGTATGTCTCAGTGTGTGTCTCAGTGTATGTCTACGTGTATGTCTCAGTGTGTGCGTGTTAGTCCTCTTTGGTTTGTGGCAGCATGGGAGTGAACGAAGGAGGGGAGGAAGAGAGGGAAGAGGGCTCGGTTGCATTTTACAATGACAGCCTCCTTTTCTCTCACCACCTCAGCCGGCTGGGAGAAGAGTCAGGGAGAGAGAGGGAGAAAAATAGAAAATGAAGTGATTTGTGGAAGTATTGATCTCTGGGCCGCGGTTATCGATCAGAGCATGGAGGGAGGGGAGGAGAGTGATGGAGAGCTTTGTCTGGAGGGGGAGCGGGCAGAGGAGGGAGAGGGCTTTATCGGAGGTTCTTTATAGGAGGTTCTTTATAGGGCGCCAAATCAGAACAATTTTATGGATCTGCTTTTTTCTATCTCATTACCAAGATTTCCTCTCCTTTCTGTTTCAGTGGTAAAAACGAACTAACTAAGTAAACGCCAAAGTTTAACAACACAAATACAATGCAGGGTTTAGCATCTTCAAACCACCTTAGAATTAGCCTGGTGAGACCAGCCTGATCGCGTGATGGTTCTGTTTCACTTCAAACATAATGTTGGGTGTTGCAAGGCTACCTTAAAATCCCCCCTCAGTATAAAAAACATCACTCTATCCTATTCTTGCCCAACAGTGATTAGGAAGAGCATGGAGAAACATAAGGAGGACTACTCCTTTCATCCAGTGAAACCATCCCTGCACCAAATAGGGCTCCAGAATACTGGCTCTGAATGAGTACACGCAGAGACGCGCACAAACACACACACACACACATACACACACATACACACACACACTCAATCGCCTCCCCCCAGGTTCCTCGGAGTACAGAGTGACGCCATCTGCCACTGGCTTGGGCCCTCTCCAGTAAGGACCCCTGAAGTCCCTCATCACCCACAATTGTAGAGCCAGCATGGAGAAGCAGTTTCCTCCAACACCCCTTTCTCTGTAGGAAACTGAGTGGAGTTGTGGAGCCATGGTGGAGATGAGGCTGTCTTATTTGGCCCCCATACTGTGACACACTGACTGACTTTTCTCCTCTACGCTCTCTCTTTTTTCATCTAAAATAAAAAAGCTTGATGATGAAATACCAGGTGAAGAGACAGAGCGAGAGCACAAGTGCAAGATGGAAAACGGCGAGCGAGAGAAAGTGTGTAGGGATGACGTTAGATTCCGTGAGGCTATGGTGTGTGCTCATGCGCGAGTATGTGTGCATCTCACCGAAAGCAAAACCCCCAAAGCAACACGACGACGTGTGTGTCTGAAAGGATACACACCCAAACCTGGGGGACTCGTTCGAGAGGGCTTAAAGTCATATTCAGATGGTGAGAGATAGAGAATGAGAAATAGAGTGAGAGAGGGAAAGAGAGAGACAGCACTCTTCTCCAACGAGCTCTTGGATGAGTTGAATTATTGAATTTCGCGTAGCTGTGTGTGTGTGTGTGTGTGTGCGTGTGAATGCACGAGTGTGTGTGCGTGGAACTGGCAGGCGCCAGGTGATATATTCATGTATATTGCAGGAAGTTGTAATCTTTTCAGAGCCACGCTGCTCTCCTCTTTCCTCTGTGGCGGAGATGAAGGGTGACAGAATATTATGGGCCCTGTCATCACATCACCATTATTTAGACTGGGGGCCCGGGGCCCCTGCTCTCTCTCTCTCTCTCTCTCTCTCTCTCTCTCTGTCGCTATCTCTGAGGTGTTAATGAGGAAAATGTCCAGCCAACTTCCTCTCTTCCTTCCTTTCTTTCTCTCGTCCTCACCTCTCACTCACACGTTCTCTCATCCTCACCCACTCTCTAACTATATATCTCACTCTCTCCCTCTCACTGCCTCTCTCTCACTCGCTGCTCTTTCTCTCGCTCACTGGCACACAGCGATGCAGAGTATCCCAACTGCCTTATTTTAATCAAGCGTTATCACCGATGGTGTTCAATTCCTCTGATATTACACTGTAAAATAATAAAGTTATTTTCAAGTGAAGTACACCTAGTAAATCTGACATAATCTGTGTCACAGCCTTGTTGTATTTTTAATTTCACCTTTATTTATCCAGGTAGGTCAGTTGAGAACAAGTTCTCATTTATAACACAATAGAAAAATCTGTATACAGTGTGTGCAAATGAAGTAAGCAGGTAAGGCAATAAATAGGCCAATAGTAGCGAAGTAATTACAATTTAGCAATTTACACTGGAGTGATATGTGCAGATGAGGATGTACAAGTAGAAATACTGGTGTGCAAAAGAGCAGAAAAACAAAAATAAATATGGGGATGAGGTAGGTAGTTGGTTGGATGGGCTATTTACAGATGGGCTGTGTACAGCTGCAGCGATCGGTAAGCTGCTCTGACAGCTGACGCTTAAAGTTAGTGAGGGAGGTATAAGTCTCCAACTTCAGTGATTTTTGCAATTCGTTCCAGTCATTGGCAGCAGAGAACTGGAAGGAAAGGTGGGTAAAGACGTGTTGGCTTTGGGGATGACCAGTGAAATATACCTTCTGGAGCGCGTGCTACGGGTGGGTGTTGCTATGGTGACCAGTGAGCTGAGATAAGGCGGAGCTATACCTAGCAAAGACTTATAGATGACCTGGAGCCAGTGGGTTTGGTGACGAATATGTAGCCAGGACCAGCCAACGAGAGCATACAGGATCACTGGTCTTAACCGTTCATATCAGTTATGACTGCTTATGACCTATGTTATGACTAGGGCTGTGCAGTGTACTGTATCTTATTATATACCGGCTATTGATGAACTTACTGGTTTGGGTTTTTACTTTCCCTTCTATATCGGTATTTGAATGTTTGGTTTGTTAAGTGTGTTTTTATAGTTTACACCACTACTTGAGTCATCCCACTCCGCTCTCTCTCTTTCTCTCCGTGCTGCTTTCCACACAGACCCGTCACTCAAGGAGTCGTTTGTTGTTGCTTGACCACAAGACACTTGTGTTCAGCCTGCATGGTCAACGCAGCACATGCAACAATGTTGTTTCCACTTTGCTTCTTAATATAAATCCACAATTACACTATTTGTTTGTGTTTCTTTCATCTGCAAACAGCTAGTCTGTCTTTTCTTAGCAAGTTTTAGCTAAATTGTGTTAGCTGCTAATGCTAACCGCTAGTTCGCTAGTTCGCTCGCTGGCTAGCTAATAAATGTATTGAGTCAGTGCAAATGTAGCTAGCTAATACAGCCTGATACCAGTGCTGGTGTAGGCCTAAATAAGCATGTTGTTTGTGCAACAGTATCTTCTAAATCTAAAAAAAAATAGGCAAAGCATAAATATGTTGGCTACATGAAGAAAATTGTAATGAAGCCGAAGCTTATAGGGTCCCCTAGGAAACACTGACCATCACTTTGTTTCCTTCCCTGTCACAATAACTCAACCCTGGCATTTTCATTTGTTATCATATCAAACAACACTGTATTCAAAATGCCCACTATTATTTATATTCTAACTATAAAATTAGAAAATCATTATATTTCCATGATTCAAAACAAGTGTTTTGATCTAAATTGCAAGTCAAATCGCAATTGCAACATTTGGTTAAAAATAAGGCTTTGTTTCTTTTGCCCCATATCGTATAGCTTTACGTGGCAGTGTTGAAATGAGTGCAGGAAATGCAGGAATGTATGGAAATGCGGGAAATTATTTTAGGTTGAAGTTGAATTGAACAGTATACATTTCTGAAAAAAGACCCATTAAAACCACTTAGAATGTATTTGTTTCCACCCTAGGATCATGCACTACTTATGAAGCATATTTTGATCCTGTATTATTCAAAAACATAAAATACGGTCCACTAACGTCATACGTCATATATATATTTTTTATTTACAATATTTTATTTTATTACAATATTGTCTTTGTCTCTCATAATTATTGTAATATGGTGAAACTTAAAAATTTAAATGAAAATTATTCCAATCTAAAAGTTCAAATTCAACCAGAGAACACCCTTGTGGGAAAGGGCTGTACTTGACCGTTGCACTTGAATCCTTTCTGCGATGAATGGCTAAACCCACTACTCTATGAAACGGGGATACCTAGTCAGTTGTACAACTGAATGCCATCAACTGAAATGTGTCTTCCGCATTTAACCCAACCCCTCTGAATCAGAGAAGTGCGGAGGTGTCACGTCCTGACCTTAGTTCCTTCGTTTATGTCTCTATTTTAGGTTGGTCAGGGCGTGAGTTGGGGTGGACATTCTATGTTTTGTTCTATGTTTGTATTTCTATGTGTTTGGCCTGGTGTGGTTCCCAATCAGAGGCAGCTGTCAATCGTTGTCTCTGATTGAGAACCATACTTAGGCAGCCTGTTTTTCCCAATTGAGTTGTGGGTAGTTGTTTTCTGTTTTGTGTTGTTGCACCTTACAGGACTGTTAAGTTCACTCGCTTTGTTGTTTTGTTATTCAGTGTTCAGTTGATTTATTAAATATTAACATGGACACCTACCACGCTGTGCATTGGTCCGATCTTGACTACTCTTCCTCAGATGACGAGGAGAACCGTTACAGGAGGGCTGCCTTAATCGACATCTACGTCTTCGGCGCCCGGGGAACAGTGGGTTAACTGCCTTGCTCAGGGGCAGAATGACAGATTTGTACCTTGTCAGCACGTGGATTAGATCCAGCAACCTTTCTGTTACTGGCCCAACACTCTAACCACTAGGCGAAACCACACACTATTGCAGAGGCTTTGATATTACCTGCCGCAATTGATATGGTGAAAACAGTGTGGGGGAGGCAGAGGCACAGAAACTCACATCAATGCCTTTGTCAGATAACACTGTGAAACTAAGAATTGATGCTAGCACTCAAGAGGAAACTGACTGAACGACTCAAAAACTCCCCAGCTTATGCTCTCCAAATGGACGTTAGCTGTGAGGGCCGAGATGCCCATGCATTGACTTTTGTTTTCTACACTGGTCGGGGGATGCTATTCACAAAGACAGGCCTTTTCTGTCTCACAATTCCAGGGGATGTTCAGTGTGCTGCGTGTCTATATTGACGAAAAACATATTTCATGGGATGAAATGGTGGGCTTTTGCACAGATGGGGCTCTGCTCCATCTATCACAGGATGGCGGGCAGGCCTCTGCACTCTAGTTGTGAATGTGTCTCCTTCTGGATACACCGAGAGCAACTGGCAGCAAAAGAGTTGAGCGCAGAACTCAGAGATACGCAGAAGGTAACTTTGATTGTAAACTACTTCGCTCAAGCTTGTTCGCAAATCTATGTGGAGATATGGAATCAGAGCATGACAGTGTTCTATTTCACATCGAAGCTTGGTGGTTATGGAAGTGGAGTGTTGGAAATATTTTTTGAATTGAGAGAGGAACTATTGTCATTCGCAATGGATGTAAAAAAACAGACCGTTGACTTTCTGTGTCATGAAAAGGAAAGGTGTCTCCTTGTCTTTGTAACATACATATTTGGGAAACTGAACAAACTGAATGCAAGCATGCAAGGGAAATACAAAAACAAATCTACAGATGAGTGACCGAATCAGCGAAATGATCCGTTTGACTGTGATCCTGGCTCAGTTGACATGCCGGTAAGTGAAATCGGAAAGCTTATCGAGCTGTCATGTGACCGAATGCTGCAGACAACACATTTACGGGTTACTATGGAGGAGTTTTGGTTCCTGACTCAAAGGGATTAACGTCAGAGCATTAAAACTGATGGTACGCTGATTCAGTGCGCTCGTCTGTATTAAAAACAAACATCGATCCAGGTTGGATGTGATAGGAGAGATGAGGTGCGACCACGCCCCCTGACTTTGAGAAGCTCCAACGCGACATGCATCAAGCACACCCATCTCATTAGTGTTAGTGAGATAAAGTAAATTATGTCAGACTAATTTGAAATTGACTGTCATAGCCCCACATTAATAGTATATGATGGTGAGTTGAGAATACAATCAAATACTGTTAGAATGTTTTGCAATTGACTGTCATAATCACAATTTTAAAAAGTAAACATTGGCTGTTAATTATATAATTTTTGTTCATATGGTTGGGGTCACGAGAATGTAAAGATATCAAAATGGGGTCATGGGCCAAATAAGTTTGGGAACCCAAGGAATAGACTGTTGGAAACACTGAGAGAAAACAATGCAGGGGTAATGTATCTTTTACATTTTTTCTCATACAGTGCCTTGCGAAAGTATTCGGACTCCTTGAACTTTGCGACCTTTTGCCAGATTTCAGGCTTCAAACATAAAGATATAAAACTGTATTTTTTGTGAAGAATCAACAACAAGTGGGACACAATCATGAAGTGGAACGACATTTATTGGATATTTCAAACTTTTTTAACAAATCAAAAACTGAAAAATTGGGCGTGCAAAATTATTCAGCCCCTTTACTTTCAGTGCAGCAAACTCTCTCCAGAAGTTCAGTGAGGATCTCTGAATGATCCAATGTTGACCTAAATGACTAATGATGATAAATACAATCCACCTGTGTGTAATCAAGTCTCCGTATAAATGCACCTGCACTGTGATAGTCTCAGAGGTCTGTTAAAAGCGCAGAGAGCAGCATGAAGAACAAGGAACACACCAGGCAGGTCCGAGATACTGTTGTGAAGAAGTTTAAAGCCGGATTTGGATACAAAAAGATTTCCCAAGCTTTAAACATCCCAAGGATCACTGTGCAAGCGATAATATTGAAATGGAAGAAGTATCAGACCACTGCAAATCTACCAAGACCTGGCCGTCCCTCTAAACTTTCAGCTCATACAAGGAGAAGACTGATCAGAGATGCAGCCAAGAGGCCCATGATCACTCTGGATGAACTGCAGAGATCTACAGCCGTATATTGCACAAATCTGGCCTTTATGGAAGAGTGGCAAGAAGAAAGCCATTTCTTAAAGATATCCATAAAAAGTGTGGTTTAAAGTTTGCCACAAGCCACCTGGGAGACACACCAAACATGTGGAAGAAGGTGCTCTGGTCAGATGAAACCAAAATGGAACTTTTTGGCAACAATGCAAAACGTTATGTTTGGCGTAAAAGCAACACAGCTGAACACACCATCCCCACTGTCAAACATGGTGGTGGCAGCATCATGGTTTGGGCCTGCTTTTCTTCAGCAGGGACAGGGAAGATGGTTACAATTGATGGGAAGATGGATGGAGCCAAATACAGGACCATTCTGGAAGAAAACCTGATGGAGTCTGCAAAAGACCTGAGACTGGGACTGAGATGTGTCTTCCAACAAGACAATGATCCAAAACATAAAGCAAAATCTACAATGGAATGGTTCAAAAATAAACATATCCAGGTGTTAGAATGGCCAAGTCAAAGTCCAGACCTGAATCCAATCAAGAATCTGTGGAAAGAACTGAAAACTGCTGTTCACAAATGCTCTCCATCCAACCTCACTGAGCTCGAGCTGTTTTGCAAGGAGGAATGGGAAAAAATGTCAGTCTCTCGATGTGCAAAACTGATAGAGACATACCCCAAGCGACTTACAGCTGTAATCGCAGAAAAAGGTGGCGCTACAAAGTATTAACTTAAGGGGGCTGAATAATTTTGCACGCCCAATTTTTCAGTTTTTGATTTCTTAAAAAGGTTTGAAATATCCAATAAATGTCGTTCCACTTCATGATTGTGTCCCACTTGTTGTTGATTCTTCACAAAAAAATACAGTTTTATATCTTTATGTTTGAAGCCTGAAATGTGGCAAAAGGTCGCAAAGTTCAAAGGGGCCGAATACTTTCGCAAGGCACTGTATTTAGTACTATTTTATTTCCTCTTTGCTCTCTATCTTTTCTCCCTCCCCCCTCCCTCTCCTTCCCTCTTTCTATCCTTTCCTCTCCCTAACCTCTCTCCTGCCCTCTCTCTAACATCTCTATCGCTCCTTCCCTCTCTCTAACCTTTCTCACTCTCCTTCCCTCTCTCGCTCTCTCTCTTCCTCCACCTCTTTCCTTTCCTTCATTCCCTCTTTCCAACCTCTCTCTCTCCTTCCCTCTCTCTAACCGCTCTCCATCTTCTCTTGCTCTCTCAACTCTGCTCATCTGCTCTTGCACATTCTGTCTCATTCCCTCTCCCTCATTACCACCTCTCTCGCCATCCTCTTCCTCTCACTATATCTCCCATCCTTCTCTTTTTCTGTCTGTGTCTGGAAAACTGTGGGAATGTTTGTTGTTTAGCTGAGCCGGTGTGTGTGTGTGTGTGTGTGCGTGTGTGTGTGTGTGCGCACGGTAAATAATACATTGATGCAGGTGTAAGCCGGGTCAGCACCCGGCTCAGTCCAGGAAGCTCAATGAGCAGGAGGGGAATTGATTGCCTTTTTATACGTGGAAATGAGAAAATACAAGCCTACACACACATTCCACATACACACACACACACACATACACTATCTTAGACCAGAAGGGGAATGAAGGAGAAATACCTCACACTCGCTTTATACCTTAATTTAGTTCGTTGGGATGACATCGTAGAAAGTAGCACAAGAAAGAAAAAGTTGTTTGTAAAGTATGAAAATCTGTCTCTTCTTCTACCCCCCACTGCTGTGTTAAAAAAGCGATTTCCCACATTGAACAGTGACAGTGTTTTTTTCTTTGTGAGCAGATGTTTACCTACTCGCTGTTCTTTCTATGATTGCTGCGCAATCAATAATTGACTCCATCAGTCTCCTGGGAGCCTGTAAGTAGAAGATCAATGGAAGTTTTAAGCAGATGTATTTTACAGACAGCGAGCGCAACTAGACAGTATTTATTCGAAGTGACATAGTGCATCTCTCCCGGTCCTTCTGGCGCGTTGCTGTAAATGGCGTTATCGATGGAGCGGCAGGCCGACACTCAAGTTTGCCATACTATGAATCAATTGCCTACCTCTGAGTGCGTCGCATTCAGCCAGAGACAGAACATCTAGGGCTGGAGCAAATATAGTGCGTAATCTTACTGTTTCTCAACAAAATTGATGTTCAAAATGAGATTATTCTAACCCAAAAGGGAATCGAGGAGCAAGTGCACCGGGGGCTCACGCATTCACCGACAGAATGATGGAAGGAAAAACAGCTTTTCTTAACTTATCAAGATTTGTGCAGTCGCCGCTCTGGAGTGTGTAAATAGTCACCCGTGAATGGGTCTGGAGTTTCCATTTTGAAACCAGATGTGACGACTGCCTCGCGCCCATTAAGTGGATGACAGTCTCCATGGCAACGTTTCCCCGTGTTCCGATAGCCTTTTGGCACAGTGACACAGGGAAACAGCCACACAACACCTGGAGATAGTTAACTCATGCACTCCCTGGCTTGCATTTTTTAGACTTTCTGGTTTCATAAGGCAAACTAAAATAGTATTTTAACTCAGGTCTGCACTCCAATATGCCTCTTACGCTCTGCCACTTCAATCCAATATAGATAGCATAGGCCAAACCAGAATAGTTATTTAATAATGAGCCATTTTTGTTTTTTAATCTCACAGGAAAAGTCAATCGCTATTCTTTGCACCCGTGTAAAGTTCAGGGATAACCCTCTCGCATATTTATTAATCTCCTTCCTCCTGATCCTCTTGACCAAACATGGAACTTGTGGAATAGAAACCTTGTGATGTTTACCAAATCGGCCATTTTGGATTTGTCAAGTCAGTCTTGAAGCGTTTAAGCAGAGAGGAAAGGTAAAGTGAGAGGTTTCACGCTCGCCAAAATCGCTCGCCAAAATCTGTCCAATATAATCCCAATGCGTTTCTATGGTCTTATTTTGGACCTAAGCTTGTCGCCTGCCTTCTAGCCTTTGGGACAACGACTCCCACTGTTAGGGAGGAGACATGAGCATCTTGTCAATATATACAGATCTCTGGTTTAAATCTTCATACTCACCCCATCATTATGTGTATTGCTTTTCAGATAGGCAAACAATTCACCAGACATCACACAGTTCTACTGTTACGGTCCCAGAATATAAAGACACATCTTTAATGTTACACACAGTGGAAGTTATACCCCTATTACAAGCCTGTTCAATCTCTGTTTCGTATCGTCTGAGATTCCCAAAGATTGGAAAGCTGCCGCGGTCATCCCCCTCTTCAAAGGGGGTGACACTCTATACCCTAACTGCTACAGACATATATCTATCCTACCCTGTCTTCCTAAGGTCTTCGAAAGCCAAGTTAACAAACAGATTACCGACCATTTCGAATCCCACCGTACCTTCTCCACTATGCAATCTGGTTTCAGAGCTGGTCATGGGTGCACCTCAGCCACGCTCAAGGTCCTAAACGGCATCATAACCGCCATCGATAAGAGACATTACTGTGCAGCCGTATTCATCGACCTGGCCAAGGCTTTCGACTCTGTCAATCACCACATTCTTATTGGCAGACTTGACAGCCTTGGTTTCTCAAATGATTGCCTCTTCCTGGTTTACCAACTACTTCTCTGATAGAGTTCAGTGTGTCAAATCGGAGGGCCTGTTGTCTGGACCTCTGGCAGTCTCTATGGGGGTACCACAGGGTTCAATCCTCGGGCCGACTCTCTTCTCTGTATACATCAATGATGTTGCTCTTGCAGCTGGTGATTCTCTGGTACACCTCTACGCAGACGACACCATTCTGTATACTTCTGGCCCCTCTTTGGACACAGTGTTAACTAACCTCCAGACGAGCTTCAATGCCATACAACTCTCCTTCCGTGGCTTTCAACTGCTCGCAGGGAAAACTAAATGCATGCTATTCTACCGATCCCTGCTCGCCTGTCCAGCATCACTACTCTGGACAGTTCTGACTTAGAATACGTGAACAACTACAAATACCTAGGTGTCTGGTTAGACTGTAAACTCTCCTTCCAGACTCACATTAAGCATCTCCAATCCAAAATTAAATCTAGAATTGGCTTCCTATATCGCAACAAAGCATCCTTCACTCATGCTGCCTAACATACCCTCGTAAAACTGACCATCCTACCGATCCTCGACTTCGGTGATGTCATCTATAAAATAGCCTCCAACACTCTACTCAACAATCTGGATGCAGTCTATCACAGTGCCATCTGTTTTGTCACCAAAGCCCCATACACTACACACCATTGCGACCTGTATGCTCTCGTTGGTTGGCCCTCGCTTCATACTCGTCGCCAAACCCACTGGCTACAGGTTATCTACAAGTCTATGCTAGGTAAAGCCCTGTCTTATCTCAGCTCACTAGTCACCATTGCTGCACCCGCTCGTAGCACGCGCTCCAGCAGGTATATCTCACTGGTCACCCCCAAAGCCAATTCCTCCTTTGGTCGTCTTTCCTTCCAGTTCTCTGCTGCCAATGACTGGAACAAACTGCAAAAATCTCTGAAGCTGGAGACTCATATCTCCCTCACTAGCTTTAAGCACCAGCTGTCAGAGCAGCTCACAGATCACTGCACCTGTACATAGCCCATCTGTAAACAGCCCATCTATCTACCTACCTCATCCCCATACAGTATTTATTTATTTATCTTTTCCCTTTGCAACCCAGTATCTCAACTTGCACATTCATCTTCTGCACATCTACCATTCCAGTGTTTAAATTGTAATTACTTCACCACTATGGCCTATTTATTGCCTTAACTCCCGTATCTTACCTCATTTGCACTCACTGTACATCGAATTTTTGTTTTCTTTTGTTCTGCTGTATTATTGACTGTGTTTTGTTTATTCCATCTGTAACTCTGTGTTGTTGTATGTGTCGAATTCCTATGCTTTATCTTGGCCAGGGCGCAGTTGCAAATGAGAACTTGTTCTCAACTAGCCTACCTGGTTAAATAAAAGTGAAATAAAAAAATAAAATACAATTCTAACTATACAACACTTTCTAGCATTGTCTAACATTTGTGTCAAACTCATTCCACGGAGGGCCGAGTGTCTGTGGGTTTTCGCTCCGCCCTTGTACTTGATTAATGAATTAAAGTCACAAATTAGTAAGGATCTCCCCTCACCTGGTTGTATAAGTTTTAATTGAAAGGAAAAAAGGAAAAACAAGCAGACACTCGGCCCTCATTGGAATGAGTTTGACACCCCTGATAATAATAGTGTCTATCTTGTCATTTCTGTGAGAGCTGCTATCCCTAGCTTACCCGCATCCCCATCAGTCCACACCTCCCTTTCTCACCAGCGAGAGCATGAAATCATGTATTATGGATGACCTCTCTAAATACACTGTGAGCATTACCTGGACAAGGCATTACCTTCCATGTCAGCCACAAACTGGACATGCTCCTTCTCTCAAATGGGATTTCCTCCAGAGGGTAGAAAGAGACCCACCTGCATGTAAATGAAGCTTTTAGCTCTTGGGTTAGAAAGAATACCTTACACAAGCACATGCAAACACAAGCACACACTCACACTCTTCCCTCCACCCGATAGAAAACCCACTGAATACAGATTCCAGACAAGTGGCCAGTACTGCAATGTGCATGGCCAGCCTGTTATTGTACCGTCTATATATTATAATCCCCTGTCCTTGTGGGTCAGTTTACAGCCGGGTTCATGTTTAAACGTTTACCTTGTCCCTTTTTTTTTCTCAACGAACAGAAGATACAGAAAACGTGTACTGTTTGTACAAGGACAAAGGTGCAGGAAAAGGTCACGCTAACCGCTAGTCTATTTATTCAGCACTGAAAGCAAATTGGCTTACATTCTGTTCAGATAAATGCTCTACACTTCCCTAGCGTATGAGGCCATTTACAGCTCTTAGCGTAGATGGGTAATGAAGAACTGGAGTTGCTAGCATGTGACTGGTGAGAGAAACGTCTCTCTTGGTGTGTGAGGTGTCATTCATCCGTCCACAGCCATGGTCCTTTTTCTTAACCCTTTACACTCGTACACGGGTTGAAAATGGCAGATTTGGGCACTGGTAAGCGCCTACATTTGAATGCAGTGGCTGTACAGTAAAAGCTTTACATGATGTCAGAGCTCAGGGTCTCCGCTACACAGCTCTGTATGGGTTTTGACTGACAGATGTTCTAAACTTGAGCACCTCGTGCGACAAGACGTTGCCCCCATCCCTTCCCGCTAATTAGGCAACTTGAGGGAAAACATGTAAATTAGAAGGACTGTGCGCAGCCCTATGGGACTCCCAATCACAGCCGGATGTGATGCAGCCTGGGTTTGAACCAGGTACTGCAGTGACACCTCTTGCACTGAGATAGTGTCTTAGACCACTGCGCCACTCTGGAGCCCCAATCTGCACTTCACATTCCCGTTTACGTGTCAACGTTTACGATCACTATGAACAGTTACAAGATGACATGGTGTCACACCGTGGGTTGTTCTGGACAGAATGAGTCTATGTTTGTCTATTGTGAAGAAAATTCAACTTGGCACACTGCCTGAATGCACACGACTTTCCAAAATAACAATCTGTTTCTCTGAATTGCCTTCTGAAAGCCTAACACTGTTAGATTGTATTGTATACTCATGTTGGTAATAGAACAAGCTTTCAAATCATGCCCACCTGACCCATATTTTGATTTATAATGGACTGATTTTGGATTGTGTAAACAACAACCGTAATTGTGTCATGGTGGGGATGCGGGGTTGTGTTCCACACGAAACAACAAGGGTGCTTGGTCTAGTTCCTCAACGGCACAGCTAGGAGAGCCAAAAAAAGTACCTTATAGTTGAAGACTCTTCTTTAGTTGTCACGTATACTCCCTCTCCAGCCTCTAGGTCATCAGGCTGCTGATTATCCCGCACACCTGTCACCATCGTCTCGCGCACCTGCGCCTCATGACACTCACCTGAACTCCATCACCTCCTTGATTATCTTCCCTATATCTTTCACTCCCCTTGGTTCTTTCCTCAAGTGTTATGGACTCTGTTTTAATGTCGGTGCGTTGTTTGTGTTTTGTGTTCGTTGTTTTATTTATTAAAACACCCACTCCCTGAACTTGCTTCCCGACTCTCAGCACACTCAAAGCCTTTTCATTTGTTTGTCTTATGTTGCACCTACCCCACATTTCCAGGAATATTCTTATCATGTTACTGATTGTATCCAGAGTATTTTCAGATTTCGTTTTCAACAAATGCGACACAAAGTAATGTAAATGTAAAATGCACAAATCAACAGTGTAATGTTTGGATTCAGTCTTGTCAGGTGAGCCTCACCTTTGGTCTAATCATTTGAAACTGTTCCCTTTCAATCGCTACCATGGTTATGCATTTCATATTTCTTCCGTTAGAAACATTTCAATTTAGCCCTATATAGGCCAATTCTGATGAGTGTAAAGTGTTAAGTTCCTTACTTCGCTTGAGATGTCAGATTGCTAGCCCATGGCAACAGATATGTCTGTGCTTCACTGACTAACTAGAGTAGCTCTTGGCATTTTGACTCTACCTGTCTTTCTCTACTTGTCGCCTCAGTCAACATGTTAATACAAGTCCTTACACATCATACATAGCTAGATTGGATTTCAACTCATCTCTCGGTCTCTTCCTATCTTGTCTCTCACCTGTCAGGTGACTGGCCCTAATTTGAATTTGAACCCCCCCCCCACACACACACACACACCCTCCCTCTATCTTGCTCTCTCCCTATCTTCCCCCCAACCTTCAACCAAAGAAAAGAGACTAGCTCAGGTATCTGTCAGGCTCCAGCTCTTCAGGTGGTCTCCCAGTGGGAACTGAAGCCCTCACCTGTCCTGTCTCACCGTAAAGGCGTCAGCATGCTTCAGTTTGGCTGGCGCCCAGCTAAACTCAGCCCAGCTAAACTCAGCTAGCCAAACCGAACGAGTGTTCTCCCATACTCCCTTAAAAGACCTTCGCTTGAAAAACGAGAACAAAGCGGCATTAATACTGTTTGTCCATTTTGAGACGCCATAGCCAGTATACACTTCCTCAAAGTAGATAACTCAAGAAATCTGTCATTCATTTTGACATTTTTGCTGAAGAGTTCTTAATTGCGTAATTTTGCCTTCTGATCGGTGGACAAATAAAATAGTGGGTGGGTTGAAAAAGTCTCTATAGTCACAATTACACTATTCACAAAGTCATCCATTGATTCTCATGTCTTAACACAGGATTTTATAGTAATTTTCCAGAAGAGAATCTAACTAAGATGTTTGGTTCAGTATTTTTTAATGAAAAAATGTACATGAAAACGAGTCGTCTCTCGTCGAATGACAACAAAGACTTTATTGAAAAATCCCTACTGCTGACCAGTCACCTACAGAGGGGTAAAGACTTCGGCTCCGAACTTTGGCTTGCCTTCAGAACAAATGTTGCTTGCCCGAACTGCCGTCATAATATATGCACAAACTCTACTGAACTGTTTTGCTCGGAAAGAGAGGGAGAGCATGGTAGACTTAGACTTTAAGAGAAAGAGAGCTGGCAGCCAAAGCAGATGCTGTAACAGCAGCCACCCTCTCCTTTCACACACACACATAACAGTGGTGTGTATGTATGCATGTGTGTGTGTGCAGTGTACGTGTGTGCGCCTGTGTGTGCGTGTTCAGGAGCGAGTGAGAGGAAGCCAGACAGCTGCCGGGCTAGTCCGAGTGGACATGCCCCCTCGCGTTTAGCCCTTGCCTGGGAACCAGCGATAAGACATAGCTGGGGGCGATCGGTGGAAGGGGGGACTGGAGAGGAGGTGGGGGGGCAGCCGGAGAGGCCGTGCTGACATTGGGCATCAGACGCTCCAGACCAATCATACTTTCCAGACCAAGGCTTAGCTAGGAGTACACTTGGTCCTCAGTCTCATTGATTTCTATTCAAATCCACTACCTGTGAGAGTTGCCATCTGTTTTAGGCAGCTGTAATGTAGTACTATGGATGTGTTGCCACTGGCCAGATAAATGTATGTTTAAGGTCCCAAGCTGACATCTACACTACATGACCAAAGTTATGTGGACACCTGCTCATCAAACATCTTATTCCAAAATCATGGGCATTAATATGGAGTTGGTACCCCCTTTGCTGATACAATCAGCCTCCAATCTTCTGGGAAGGCTTTCCGCTAAATGTTGGAACATTGCTGTGGGGACTTGCTTTCATTCAGCCACAGGAGTGGAAGTGAGGTCAGGCACTGATGTCAGGCGATTAGGCCTGGCTCGCATTCGGTGTTCCAATTAATCCCAAAGGTGTTCAATGGGGTTGAGGTGAGGGCTCTGTGCAGGCCTGTCAAGTTCTTCCACACCGATCTCAACAAACAATTTTTGTATGGACCTCGCTTTGTGCACAGGGCCATTGTCATGCTGAAACAGGAAAATACCTTCCCCAAACTGTTGCCACAAAGTTGGAAGCACAGAATCATCTAGAATGTCATTGTATGCTTTAGTGTTAAGATTTCCATCCCTTGGAACTAAGGGGCCTAGCTTGAACCATGAAAAACAGCCCCAGACCATTATTCCTCCTACACCAAACTTTACAGTTGGCACTATGCATTGGGGTGTTCTCCCTGGATCCAAAAAAAACCTATGGAAACCCATTTCATGAATCTCCCGACAAACAGTTATTGTGCTAACGTTGCTTCCAGAGGTTTGGACTCGGTGGTGAGTGTTGTAACCGAGGACAGACTTTTCTTTACACGCTACGTGCTTAAGCACTTGCCGGCCCCGTTCTGTGAGCTTGTGTGGCCTACAACTTGTGTAGCCTACCACAGGCGTTTCCACTTCACAATAACAGCACTTACAGTTGACTGGGGCAGCTCTAGCATAACAGAAATTTGACAAAATGACTTGTTGTAAAGGTGGCATCCTATGACGGTGCCACGTTGAGAGTCACTGAGCTTTTCAGTAAGGCCATTCTACTGCCATTGTTTGTCTATGTAGATTGCATTGCTGTATTGCCCCTATTTTATACACCTGTCAGCAACGGGTCGGCTGAAATAGCCAAATCCATTCATTTGAAGGGGTGTCCGCATACTTTTGTATATACAGTGTATATTACAGGAGTCAATGAAGCTACATGTGCATGGTGGATATTGTATGTTCTCGTGTAAGGGGAATATTAACAAAGTTGTGTAACACCTGGAAATATAGTGTTTCTCAAGTGTGAACTGTTAGCTAAGGCCGTTTAACTTTCTGTAACGTCACTTATGTTTTCAAAGGGTCCTCCTGTTGGGCATTTCCTCCCTTCTAAATGACACACTGCTTTGCACGTTTTTTATGAAATGTCAAATGTTTTTAATAATATGATCAAATGTAACAGTGTTTCCCTCCTCTCTCTGGCCAGGTTGTAGAGGTATGCTGTGCGGCTTCGGGGCGGTGTGTGAGCGTGAAGCGACTGACCCCTCTAAGGCGGAGTGTGTATGCAAGAAGATGGTTTGTCCGTCGGTTGTGGCGCCCGTGTGCGGCTCAGACTCCTCCACCTACTCCAACGAGTGCGAGCTGGAGAAGGCCCAGTGCAACACGCAGCGACGCATCAAGGTGCTGCGCAAGGGACCCTGTGGTGAGTCCAGATAGCTAGCATCACGCTATCTAGTTATTATAGTTTGTCGGTGTTGTGTGCTAACACAAAGTATTGTATTTACAGTATGGTGAGATCAGCTAACGTCACGCTAGCTACTATTCAGTCTGTTTCAGTCAGTGTTGTGGACTACTACTGTACCTTGTTCCTTATCTATGGAGAGTCCAGCTAGCAATACGCTACTATTCAGTCTGTTTCAGTCTGTGTTGTGAAGACTACTACTCTACCCTGATGTATAGTGACTAAGCTAGCATGACTCTACTATTCAGCCCACTGCGATCCTTAGTTCTCTTTCATACATTCAGAATGAGTCCTTTTAGCATTACACTACAATACAGTACATTTCAACATAGTATGTTCTGTACCTCCGCAAGGGAAATGCGAGCCGTTACTTCATTTTCCTCACAGAGCCTAGATCATGATCGTGACTGGGGTGGGGGCCACACAAAAATCTGAACTCATCATGGGTTCACACATCTTCACACAATACTCCATAATGACAAAGTGAAAACATGCATTTAGAAATGTTTGCAAATGAATAGAAAATTGAATACAGAAATATCTCATTTACATAAGTGTTCACATCCCTGAGTCAATACATGATAGAATCGCTTTGGCAGCGATTACAGAGGTGAGTCTTTATGGGTAAGTTTCTAAGAGCTTTACACACCTGGATTGTACAATATTTGCACATTACTCTTGAAAAAATAACAAGTTCTATCAATTGGGTTGTTTATCATTGCTAGAGAGACAATTTGAAGACTGGCCATAGATTTTCATGCCGATTTAAGTCAAAACTGTTACTCGGCCGTCTTGGTAAGCAACTCCAGTGTATATTTGGCCTTGAGTTTTAGGTTATTGTCCTCCTTAAAGGTGAATTTGTCTCCCAGTGTTGGAAAGCAGACAGAACCAGGTTTTCCTCTAGGATTTTGCCTGTGCTTAGCTCTATTCCATTTAATTTTATTTAAAAAAACTCCTTAGGCCTTGCCGATGACAAGCATACCCATAACCTGATGCATCCACCACTATGCTTGAAAATATGAAGAGTGGTACTCCGTGATGTGTTGGATTTGCCCCATAGATAATGCTTTGTATTCAGGACATAGAGTAAATAGATTTGTTTACTTCAGTGCCTTATTGCAAACAGGATGCACGTTTTAGAATATTTGTATTTTGTGTTCTGTACAGGCTTCCTTCTTTTCACTCTGTCATTTAGGTTAGTATTGTGGAGTAACTACAGTGTTGTTGATCCATCCTCAGTTTTCTCCTTTCACAGACATTAAACTCTGTAACTGTTGTCGCTATTGGCCTCATGGTGAAATCCCTGAGCGGTGTCCTTCCTCCCTGGCAACTGAGTTAGGAAGGACGCCTGTATCTTTGTAGTGACTGGGTGTATTGATACACTACCCAAAGTGTAATTAATCACTTCACCATGCTCAAAAGGATATTCAGTGTCTGCTTTTATTTTTTTTACCCATCTACTAGTAAGTGCCCTTCTTTGCGAGGCATTGGAAAACCTCCCTGGTCTTTGTGGTTAAATCTGTGTTTAAAATTCACTGCTCGATTGAAAGACCTTACAGATAATTGTATGTGTGGGGTACAGAGGTGAGGTAGTCATTCAAAAATCATGTTAAACACTGTTATGGCACAAAGAGTGAGTCCATGCAACTTATTATGTGACTTGCAAATGTTTACTCCTGAACTTATTTAGCTTTTCAGTTTTTATTAATTAGTACCACTTTCTAAAAACGTAATTCCACTTTGATGGTATGGATTATTAAGTATATATAAAAAGTCAAGGGTTAAGAACCCTTTCTGAAGGCACGGTACCAGGCGCCTGACGACCAAACACCTCGAGGCATGCCCTGTCTGTATCCCATGGTCCCGAGAGAACGTATAATAACAGCAGTCTCCATTGAAGCATATGTCTCATACTCATCACTCATTAGCATAGCAGCCCGAGCCACTCCGGGAGGGGTTCGCAGGGCTGAAAGCCAGAGGAACACAATACACTACAATGGGCTTCCTGTCAAGGTTTTTTCTCATGTGCCATCGTTACAATGCTAATCCATTGGCTGATTGCTGTGCCGACTGGGGCTGGCTAATAGCACGGCCTGTTTGACGACAGGGCTTGCCAGATAGTGGGGGGGAGAGAGAAAGAGCGAGAGAGAGAAAGGGAAGGGAGAGAGAGGGAAGGGAGAGAGAGAGAGAGGGAAGGGAGAGAGAGCAGGGGGAGAGAGTGAGATAGATGGAAGGGAGAGAGAGAGGGGTGGGGAAGGGGGAGAGAGAGAGGGAAGGGAGCGAAAGAGAGGGAAGGGAGAGAGAGAGGGAGAATGAGAGGGAGAGAGAGGTAATTTAAATCAAATCAAAGTGTATTGGTCACGAACACAGTTCAGCAGATGTTATAGATGGTGCAGCGAAATTTTTATGTTACCAGCTCATAACAATACAGTACAATGTCAAACAAGTACACACAAAAACAAAAACACAACAAGAAATCAAGAAATGTCGCAATGAATCCAATGAACAACCCAAATAGCACTGTAACAGTAATCCATATGCAATCTATATATGTATATACACCACATATACACCGGATGTACATCAAAACCTCGATAGCATCTCTAGTCGTGAGAATTCAGTTTTAGCATTTGCCTTAGCATAGGCAAAGCGTATATGTAGAGTTCACAGTAATTGGGATTATGAGGCTATCAAGAATGAGAGCTTATTCAGTTGTGGGGAGAAATCATACTATTCAAAGCTATGTGACTACTTACTTTAATGCTCCTGTCTAGAGTCCCTTCAAGATGCATTCAAAGCCTAAAACAAGAAATGTTGGACAGCAGTAGAATTCCCAAATGACAAACATCGTACTTCTGAGTATTAAAGAGCTTGTTCCATTTGACAGTTCCGCCACAAATATCACAATAAATATTTGAATATCAAAACACATTTTGTCGACATTAAGGGAGCAGCCGGTAAAAATAGGCGTAGCGCTGAAACAATGGAGCTTGAAGGAGAATAAATAGCGCTTTTAGAGAGCAAAAAACGGAGAGAGCAGACAATAACAGTCTTTCCACGGGAGGACGAGAAGCAGAGGGTCAGGGGGAAACTGGATGACAGATTCTATTTGTCCCTTCAATACATTTCAGTGCAGAAGGGCCAGGCAGGTCACACTGGCTGGTATGATGTTGTTGTCTGGGGTGATGGAGAGATCTGCTGGAGACGAGGAGTGAATAGGTTTTTCTAAGTATTCCATTGTATTTGTTAACATTTTTCTAACTTTAATCAAACCACAACTTATAAAAGCTTCATAGGGAATTCATAAAGTCATCATAAGCACTACATGTTTTTTCTTCTTTCTCCATGACATATTAAGGTGGCCCTCCCAGTAGAATGGACACGGTGCTTGGATGATCTATAATGATTAATGTAGTGGCAGATTAAAGCAAAGCTGGTGTTCAAGTCTGTAATGTAAGATAGCGACCTGGATCGTGCCTCTGGCCACTCCAGATACCAAGTCAATGCATGGCCACTTAATGCATGAGTACTCTCGCTCAGTTTAGTGGGTTTTTGTACTGTAATGTGTACATAACTCAGCCGGCATGGACCTTTATGGACATTCCAGCCTAAGCAACTCATTAATCCCCGCTTTATATAAAATGCATATAAAATGGGTAATTTGGGAGCGGGGTCACATTTCTGTGGGTTAGTTCATTAGTCCAGCGTCTATCGTCTACGGGTACCGATTTAATTTTTTGGTTTTAAAGGGGAGCTCTTCTCTGTTTAAATCTGTTGAAATTGGCCCTGAAGCGTGAGATAACTGTGTTTTTTAGGGAAAAGATTAAAAAAAGCCATTGAAAGAAGGGTGTGGAGGAGGACAGAAGGCAGCTGGCACTTAACCAGGGTTACCGTTCAGTAGAACATGAAGAGCCGCGTTAGCTCTCCTAATATTGAACTTGGAGTCGACACAGAGAGAGGGGTAAACACTCGGCCTCCCAACCCGTGCGGTGCGCTACAGCGGGGAGGAGAGGGGGGCCCAGCGAGTGCCTGTGCCTCAGAACTCATTCCGGAGAGCCCAGTCTTGTGGAACGTGGAGTTTTTTTAGGGGGGAGGAGGGTAGTGGTGCGACGGGGAGAAAGTGGGCACAGATCGATGGGGAAGATCGATTTCGTGTGTGTGTAGAGGGAGCCCAGGAGCCTCACGCTCCGCTGATAGACTACACTCAGACTCTCATTCTTTCTCTCCCGCTCTTCTTTCATACCCCCGCTGTACTTCTTTCTTCCTCTCCCCTCTCTCTGTCACCTTCCCTTTTATCCCTGCCTCTTCCGCTCTCCCCTTCACTGTGTTTCTCCTACCATTCTCTCTGTTTTTCTCTCTGTTTCCCCTATCCCTCTCTGTCCCTTTTTCTGTGGGTAACTGCAGTACAGCCTGACTGGCTGTTTGAAAGGCCTCCCTGTCTTATCTCTCCAGCGCCAACAGACACCACTTCACTCCCTCCAGCCATGAAGAAAGACCGTCTCAGTACGCCGTGTGTCTAACTCTGGCCGTATCTACCTCACAGCTCCCCCCAATCTCACTCCACAGTTGGTCCAAGGCAGTTGGTCCTAAGAGAATTCTCTCCATCTGTCTGCTTGCCTGTTTGCTGGCTTCCCGGTGGTCTGTCTTTGCTAGTGCAGCCGAGGAAGCAACATCCGTTGTCTTTCAGTATAAAGTATTAGATGTGTTAATGTGGGAATCGATGTGTCGTGTTGTTTCCCTCTTATTGACTGTTAAAACCACATTCTTCAATACCAAGGGAACGGTTGGTTTGCTTCTCTTCGGTTCTGTCTGGTACCTTTGACAGGTATCCAATTG
>NC_092155.1:48903666-48928666 GCF_045791955.1 Oncorhynchus clarkii lewisi
CAGAAACACCATTAGGACCCAATCAAATAATGAGAAAACAAAAAGAGAATTACACTGCCACGCTGATCCTCAACACAGGGGCCCTTCAGGGGTGCGTGCTCAGTCCCCTCCTGTACTCCCTGTTCACCCATGACTGCGTGGCCAAGCAAGACTCCAACACCATCATTAAGTTTGCCGACGACACAACAGTGGTAGGCCTGATCTCTGACAACGATGAGACAGCCTATAGGGAGGTCAGAGACCTGACAGTGTGGTGCCAGGATAACAACCTTTCCCTCATTAGGAGACTGAAAAGATTTGGCATTGGTCCTCAGATCCTCAAAAAGTTCTACAGCTGCACCATCGAGAGCATCCTGACTGGTTGCATCAACTGCTCGGCCTCCAACCACAAGGCACTACAGAGGGTAGTGTGTACGGCCCAGTACATCACTGGGGCCAAGCTTCCTCCCATCCAGGACCTCTATACCAGGCGGTGTAAGAGGAAGGCCCTAAAAATTGCCAAAGACTCCAGCCACCCTAGTCATAGACTGTTCTCTCTGCTAACGCATTGCAAACGGTACCGGAGCATCAAGTCTAAGTCCAAAAGGCTTGTTAATAACTACTACCCCCAAGCCATAAGACTCCTGAACAGCTAATCACACTTATTTTTCTTAAAACTGCATTGTTGTTTAAGGGCTTGTAGCATTTCACTGTAAGGTCTGCACCTGTTTGTATTCGACGCATGTGACAAATAACATGTGATTTGATTTGACACATTGGAAATAATGAATCCAAAAACTGGAATGCTATCCGCCTTAAACAGAGAGTACACAGTGTCAGAATACTAGACCACCGTGACTGACCCAAAATTAAGAAACGCTTTGACTATGTACAGACTCAGTGAGTACAGCCTTGCTGTTCATAGAGGTTGCCATAGATAGTAGATCTGGCTCTCGAGAGAAGACAGGCTATATGCAGACTGTCCACAAAATGAGGTGGAAACTGAACTGCACCTCCTAACCTCTGCAAAATGTGCAACGATATAAGAGAGACATATTTCCCTCAGATTACACAGACTCACAAATAATTTGAAAGCAATTTAAATGTTGATAAACTCCCATATCTGTTAAAGTAAAATACCACAGTGTGGCATCACAGCAGCAAGATTTGTGACCTGTTGCCATGCAAAAAGAGCAAGCACTATTGTAAATACAACCTATATTTATCTGTTATCTTATTTTCCCTTTTGTATTTAAACTATGTGCATGTTGTCACAACACTGTACATAGCCAATAATATAACATTTGAAATGACTCTTTTCTTTTGAAACTCTTTCACTTGCTTTGGCAATTTAAACATGTTTCCCATGCCAATAAAGCCCATTTGAATGTAAATGAGAAGGAGAGAGAGGACTAGAGAGAGATACATAAAGAGAGAGAGCATGACAAAAGGCTTCTTCCTTCCTGCTCGCACCGCATGTGTTGCGCTCTGCATCAACACCCACTCTTATTAGGCGGATATTGATTTGAGGTTTGTTTGGGGCCGGGATGGGGGGATTGAGGGAGAAGGGGGAAGAGGGTAGTAGAGGAGGTTGGTGCTGTAATTGTACACTAGATGCTCTCCTCTCTGGCGACAGGGGGGGAGTGGGTAAAGAGGAGGGAGTGGGTGTTAATGAGAGGCGAGAAAACTCCCCCATACTCCGATGGGAAGAGTGTTCAAACGCACCTACAGGGTAAAGAGAGAGAGAGAGAGGGAGAGGGAGAGAGAGAGGGAGAGGGAGAGAGAGGGAGAGAGAGAGAGAGGGAGAGAGAGAGGGAGAGGGAGAGAGAGAGGGAGAGGGAGAGAGAGAGGGAGAGAGAGAGGGAGAGGGAGAGGTAAAGCGAGAGGAACAGTGTGTGTTTGTGTTTCTGTGAAAGAGAGTGGAGAGAGATGGGAAAACGCAGGGCAGAGACATGATGCACTGAACTAAAGAAGAACGAAGGCTACCTAAGATTTGTGATGAAAGGAGGACGGAAGGTTGACTTTCCCTTGACTCTGACTGCTCCTCTTTGACTGTGAGGTTTGGGACATTCATTCTAATAGTGATGACTGACGTGAGCAATAGAGAGAGAGAGAGAGAGAGAGAGAGAGAGAGAGAGAGAGATGGGGGAGAGAGAGACAGAAAAGAGGGAATACAAGATAGAATGTTAGGAATAGTGTGGAAGAAAGAGTGAAAGAGCAACATAATTCCCTCTCCCCACATACATACGTACGCACCTCTCTCAACCATGTACTCAGGTACATAAAGAAAAGAGCAGGAGACAGATAGGTGAACCTCTGTGTACTTGGAGGCCTTAACTGACCACTATGTGTCTGCGTGACTGTTCACAGATAACCTTCTAGGCAAGAGGAGAGCCTACTCCCCCAACAGCAGCAGCAAGTGCCCCTCGGACATCAAGAAGTCGCGCAGCGTTTCCCCCAAAGGTAAGATTGCACTGTGTGTGTGATGTTACTGATGTGTTGAAATATGTCCATTATTTTTAAAAGGAAGGTTGGTGGACAAAGGAACATGAGAGAAGGATAGAGGAGAGGAGGGATAGAGAGGAGTAGAGGGAGAGGAGGAGTGGAGCTTCATTGATTTACAGAAAGTGTGAGCTGGTGTTGAGTGACAGCATGGGGTCAGTGTAACAGTGAGGTTAGCCGCCGTGCGCGCGCACACACACACACACACACAAAAACACACACACACACACACACACACACACACACAGTCTGTGTGTTCACCATAGACCGTGAGAGTTGGGAATGCCATTATGAATTGTCACTTCCTTTCCCCTCTTATCCAGCCGCTTCCCTCCCGTTTAATTTCTCCCTTGTGTGGAATGAAACTGCGATCCCTGTGAGGGGCCGTCTTGTCCACCCTGTCTTGTCTCCGGGGTCCTGGGGAAGACTTCCTCAGTCACTGATGCATTGTACAGCAGGCAAAGCCAAGGGCAGCCCACTCCTATCCTGCCCCATCTCTAGGGAGCCACAAATTACATGCATGCACACATGAGAAGACAGCACATGCCACGCACATAACGAAACAGCGCACCACACAAACACACTGTGCAAAACTATCTTAGTTAGCTATAACTTTAAAATGTAAATGCTTCAAACTTAGAAATGACCTTGTGTCATTGAGTTGATTAAAAATATCAATTTTGACATAATGTCAAATGGCGCCCCGGTCAAAAGGAATGCACTAAATAGGGAATTGGATGCCATTTAGGACGTCTATGTGACGTTGAGGTGTGTGTTGAGTAGAGTGGATTTCTGTGCCGTGTTCAGTGACCTTTGCCTTCTGTATGACCTCTGACCTAGCAAAGCCCTGACTGAGGCCACATCAATTAGAGCCTCCACTTACAGACACTACAGCCACTCTGAGTGTATGAGTGTGCGTTCATGTGCATGTGAACGTGCATGTGTGTGTATGTGAGTATGCGTGTGTGTGTGTGTATGCGCGTGTGTGTGTGTGTGTTTGACTCTGCAGCAGGAGAGGTGGATTAACTAAGATTTAGAACACTGCTGAGCTAATGTCTCAGCCCTCTGAGCCACATCCACACCCAAACACTGACGCCGCACAGGGTCGTGTGTGGGAGGGAGTGTGTGTGTGTATGTGTGAGTGTGTGTCTGTGTTTATGTGTGTCTCACCTGAAGGGTGAATATAAGGCATTAATGACCCATGGAAACAGAAAACGGAGAGATAAAGAGATAGATGGGGGGCTGAGAGAGAGAGAGAGAGAGAGAGAGAGAGAGGGGTGGAGAGTGAGAGAGGTGGAGAGAGAGAGAGAGAGAGAGGGGGGGGGGGTTTGGTTTGGCCCACTGACTGTTTTTCAATCTTTGGCGGAGTTGGCACCTGAGCAGAGCTTATAGAGAGAGAAATGCAGACGGGCAGAGACAAGTAGTTTGCACACACACACACACACACACACACTTGCGTCATAAGACACAATCATACAGGCACTAATAAACTAAGACAATCATGCAAATACCACATTGTGCATAGGTATAAACAAATGTGCTTGCATGCCCGCCCGCACACACACCTTAGGTTCCCTGGGTGGGTGGATTAGTTGGAACTTGGCAGAGTTATTGGCAGAGTTATCCTCCCCCTTCCCCCTCCTTCTCCCACCTGCCTGGGGTCAGGCTCAGGTTTCAATGAGGAGATGGTAAAAATAATGGCTTCCTCATCACCTTCCCCTTCAAACGCCAACCACCTCCACCCTCCCTCCCCTCTCTCCCAAACCTCCACCCTCCTTTACCTCCTCCTCTTTTCCTCTACTCCCAGTATCATAGAGAGAGAGAGAGAGAGAGAGAGAGAGAGAGAGAGAGAGAGAGAGAGAGAGAGAGAGAGAGAGAGAGAGAGAGAGAGAGAGAGAGATGTGGGGAAGGAGGTGGAGGGGGGAAGAGAGAGATGGGGGAGAGAGGAAAGAGAGGAGAAAAAAGAAGCGATAGAGAGAGGATAGCGCACATCACACCCGCTTCTTACACAGCGTATCACACCACACACACACACACACACACACACACACACGCACATACATACATACATACATTTATACTCAAGAAACAACTATGTATAAGATCAGAGTGACTTCTACATTACCCCTCACCAACTCATTATACAGCACACTGTCACAGATTATCGTGAAATAGTCTAGTCGAAAATTGTGACAGGCACACACATTTTTTGGGGGGGGTTAGCTAGGTGGCTAGGCTATGGGTTAAGGATAGGGCTAGGGCTAGGGCTAGGGGTTAGGATCAGCTAACATGCTAGCTAAGTACTTAAAGGGTTAAATAACCTACTGCCTTCGTCTGTGTTTGAAATGCACTGTATGCAAAATCATGTGGTGGACACACGTCATTTTTCTTTTCGTGTGTCTGTCACAAATTTTCACGTTAGTTATTTGTGTCTATTTCCAAATAATTTGTGATAGTGGGTTGCATTATACTATTGAGTACATAGTAAACCTTTTTGATATATATTTGGTGAATGTCTGACCCATTGTTTGCTGATGGACTATAATTATTTATGAATAGTCTTTGTTTTGAAGAGAGATAACTTTGGATTGAGCACCTTGTTTTGGTATTTTTTTTATTTCAGGGTGAGATAGTGGTGAGTCTTTAGTTCATGGTAAGATAGTGGTGAGCTTTTAGTTCATGGTGAGATAGTGGTGAGTTTTTAGTTCATGGTGAGATAGTGGTGAGTTTTTAGTTCATGGTGAGATAGTTGTGAGTTTTTAGTTCATGGTGAGATAGTTGTGAGTTTTTAGTTCATGGTGAGATAGTGGTGAGTTTTTAGTTCATGGTGGTGAGTTTTTAGTTCATGGTGAGATAGTGGTGAGTTTTTAGTTCGTGGTGGTGAGTTTTTAGTTCATGGTGAGATAGTGGTGAGTTTTTAGTTTGTGGTGGTGAGTTTTTAGTTCATGGTGAGATAGTGGTGAGTTTTTAGTTCATGGTGAGATAGTTGTGAGTTTTTAGTTCATGGTGGTGAGTTTTTAGTTCATGGTGAGATAGTGGTGAGTTTTTAGTTTATGGTGAGATAGTGGTGAGTTTTTAGTTCATGGTGAGATAGTGGTGAGTTTTTAGTTCATGGTGGTGAGTTTTTAGTTCATGGTGAGATAGTGGTGAGTTTTTAGTTCATGGTGAGATAGTGGTGAGTTTTTAGTTCATGGTGAGATAGTGGTGAGTTTTTAGTTCATGGTGAGATAGTGGTGAGTTTTTAGTTCATGGTGAGATAGTGGTGAGTTTTTAGTTCATGGTGAGATAGTTGTGAGTTTTTAGTTCATGGTGAGATAGTTGTGAGTTTTTAGTTCATGGTGAGATAGTGGTGAGTTTTTAGTTCATGGTGAGATAGTTGTGAGTTTTTAGTTCATGGTGAGATAGTTGTGAGTTTTTAGTTCATGGTAAGATAGTGGTGAGTTTTTAGTTCATGGTGAGATAGCGGTGAGTTTTTAGTTCATGGTGAGATAGTGGTGAGTTTTTAGTTCATGGTGAGATAGTGGTGAGTTTTTAGTTCATGGTGAGGTAGTGGTGAGGTAGCCCTTTACACTCGCAGACCCTGTCATCCCGTATACAGTTTGAAAATGGCAGATTTGGTCGCTGATAAGCTCCTAAATCGTAACTCAGTGGCTGTACAGTAACATACTATTTATGAAGTCAGAGCTCAGGCTCGTCACTTTACAGCGCTGTATGGGATTCAACTGACAGCCATTTTAAAAGTGTGTACCACACGCAACAAAAAGATGCCCCCATCCCTCCCGCTAACTGGGCGACTTTAATGGTGTTAATTGAAATGACTCGATGTGTTCTGAAAGATGAGACTTTGAGGATTACAATAAATACCACTTTGATGTCGTACAAGCAAACCACACACCCGTGAGTCCAAATGTGCACTTCACATTTCCATATTTGAAAACTCATTTGATTTACAGCATCAACATTTATGATCGCAATGTTTGACGTAGAGGTACAAGGAATGACGTGTCATACCCTGGGTTGTCCTGAACAGAATGAGCCAATGTTTGGCGTACAGTTACAAGGAATGACGTGTCATACCCTGGGTTGTCCTGAACAGAATGAGCCAATGTTTGGCGTACAGTTACAAGGAATGACGTGTCATACCCTGGGTTGTCCTGAACAGAATGAGCCAATGTTTGGCGTACAGTTACAAGGAATGACGTGTCATACCCTGGGTTGTCCTGAACAGAATGAGCCAATGTTTGGCGAACAGTTACAAGGAATGACGTGTCATACCCTGGGTTGTCCTGAACAGAATGAGCCAATGTTTGGCGTACAGTTACAAGGAATGACGTGTCATACCCTGGGTTGTCCTGAACAGAATGAGCCAATGTTTGGCGTACAGTTACAAGGAATGACGTGTCATACCCTGGGTTGTCCTGAACAGAATGAGCCAATGTTTGGCGAACAGTTACAAGGAATGACGTGTCATACCCTGGGTTGTCCTGAACAGAATGAGCCAATGTTTGGCGTACAGTTACAAGGAATGACGTGTCATACCCTGGGTTGTCCTGAACAGAATGAGCCAATGTTTGGCGAACAGTTACAAGGAATGACGTGTCATACCCTGGGTTGTCCTGAACAGAATGAGCCAATGTTTGGCGTACAGTTACAAGGAATGACGTGTCATACCCTGGGTTGTCCTGAACAGAATGAGCCAATGTTTGACGTACAGTTACAAGGAATGACGTGTCATACCCTGGGTTGTCCTGAACAGAATGAGCCAATGTTTGACGTACAGTTACAAGGAATGACGTGTCATACCCTGGGTTGTCCTGAACAGAATGAGCCAATGTTTGGCGTACAGTTACAAGGAATGACGTGTCATACCCTGGGTTGTCCTGAACAGAATGAGCCAATGTTTGACGTACAGTTACAAGGAATGACGTGTCATACCCTGGGTTGTCCTGAACAGAATGAGCCAATGTTTGACGTACAGTTACAAGGAATGACGTGTCATACCCTGGGTTGTCCTGAACAGAATGAGCCAATGTTTGACGTACAGTTACAAGGAATGACGTGTCATACCCTGGGTTGTCCTGAACAGAATGAGCCAATGTTTGACGTACAGTTACAAGGAATGACGTGTCATACCCTGGGTTGTCCTGAACAGAATGAGCCAATGCTTGACGTACAGTTACAAGGAATGACGTGTCATACCCTGGGTTGTCCTGAACAGAATGAGCCAATGTTTGGCGTACAGTTACAAGGAATGACGTGTCATACCCTGGGTTGTCCTGAACAGAATGAGCCAATGTTTGACGTACAGTTACACATACCCTGGGTATGAGCAGCAGAACATGCACTTGATGCACTCATGATACCAGTGGTGGAAAAGTACACAATTTTCATACTCGTGTAAAAGTAAAGGTACCTTAATAGAAAATGACTCAAGTAAAAGTGAAAGTCACCCAGTAAAATATTAATTGAGTAAAAGTTTTTTGGTTTTAAATATACTTATGTATCAAAAGTAAAAGCACCATTTTCTTTTTTTTCTTTTTTTTTACGGCTAGCCAGAGACACATTCCGACACTCCAACATCGTTTAGAAACAAAGTATGTGTGTTTAGTGAGTCTACTAGATCAGAGGCAGTAGGGATAACCAGGGATGTTCTCTTCATAAGTACAGTTGAAGTCGGAAGTTTACATACTCCTTAGCCAAATAAAAAAATTCACCATTTCTGACATTTAATCCTAGTAAAAACTGTCTTAGATCAGTTAGGATCACCACTTAATTTTAATAATGTGAAATGTCAGAATAAGAGTAAAGATAATTATTTATTT
The DNA here is from genome assembly GCF_045791955.1 of Oncorhynchus clarkii lewisi. Taxonomy (NCBI): domain Eukaryota; kingdom Metazoa; phylum Chordata; class Actinopteri; order Salmoniformes; family Salmonidae; genus Oncorhynchus; species Oncorhynchus clarkii. The sequence goes on from NC_092155.1 coordinate 48,911,970, forward strand.
CAGCTTTTATTTCTTTCATTACATTCCCAGTGGGTCAGAAGTTTACATACACTCAATTAGTAATTGGTAGCATTGCCTTTAAATTGTTTAACTTGGGTCAAATGTTTTGGGTAGCCTTCCACAAGCTTCCCATAATAAGTTGGGTGAATTTTGGCCCATTCCTCCTGACAGAGCTGGTGTAACTGAGTCAGGTTTGTAAGGCCTCCTTGTTTGCACATGCTTTTTCAGTTCTGCCCACACATTTTCTATATGATTGAGGTCAGGGCTTTGTGATGGCCACTCCAATACCTTGAATTTGTTGTCCTTAAGCCATTTTGCCACAACTTTGGAAGTATGCTTGGGGTCATTGTCCATTTGGAAGACCCATTTACTACCACGCTTTAACTTCCTGACTGATGTCTTGAGATGTTGTTTCAATCAAATCTAATTTCAAATCAAATGTATTTATATAGCCCTTCTTACATCAGCTGATACATCAAAGTGCTGTACAGAAACACAGCTTAAAACCCCAAATAGCAAGCAATGCAGGTGTGGAAGCACATATTTTTGATGCACCAGTCCCTCCTGCAGCAAAGCATCCCCAGAACATGATGCTGCCACCCCCGTGCTTCACGGTTGGGATGGTGTTCTTCGGCTTGCAAGCCTCCCCCTTTTTGCTACAAACATAACGAACAGTTATATTTTTGTTTCATCAGACCAGAGGACATTTCTCCAAAAAAGTACGATCTTTGTCCCCATGTGCAGTTGCAAATCGTAGTCTGGCTTTTTTATGGCAGTTTTGGAGCAGTGACTTCTTCCTTGCTGAGTGGCCTTTCAGGTTATGTGGATATAGATACTTTTGTACCTGTTTCCTCCAGCATCTCCAAAAGGTCCTCTGCTGTTGTTCTGGGATTGATTTGCACATTTCGTACCAAAGTACGTTCATTTCTAGCAGACAGAATGCGTCTCCTTCCTGAGCGGTATGATGGTGCGTGGTCCCATGGTGTTTATATTTACGTACTATTGTTTGTACAGATGAACGTGGTACCTTCAGGCGTTTGAAAATTGCTCCCAAGGATGAACCAGACTTGTGGAGGTCTAAATTTTTTTCTGAGGTCTTGGTTGATTTCTTTTGATTTTCCCATGATGTCAAGCAAAGAGGCACTGAGTTTGATGGTAGGCCTTAAAATACATCCACAGATACACCTCCAATTGACTCAAATGATCTCAATTAGCCTATCAGAAGCTTCTAAAGCTATGACATCATTTTCTGGAATTTTAAAGACACAGTCAACTTAGTGTATGTAAACTTCTGACCCACTGGAATTGTGATACAGTGAATTATAAGTGAAATAATCTGTCTGTTAACAATTGTAGGAAAAATTACTTGTGTCATGCACAAAGTAGATGTCCTAACCGACTTGCCAAAACTATAGTTTGTTAACGAGAAATTTGTGGAGTGGTTGAAAAACTAGTTTTAATGACTCCAACCTAAGTGTATGTAAACTTCAGACTTCAACTGTATGTGAATTCAACCGTTTTCCTGTCCTGCTAGGCATTCAAAATGTAACGAGTACTTTTGGGTGTCAGGGAAAATGTTTTGAGTAAAAAAAACAATATTTTATTTTGGAATGTAGTGAAGTAAAAGAAAAGTTGTCAGAAATATAAATAGTAGAGTACAGATACCCCCCAAAAAACTACTGAAGTAGTACTTTAAAGTATTTTTACTTAGAAACTTTACACCACTACATGACTCCATTTTATGTGCTCCAAAATTACAATCTGTTTGTCTGAAGTGTCTTGTGAAGTTATAACTTAACTTGTCAGGTGGGCAATTTGAATACACTTTCAAATGATGCCCACCTGACCCAGATTGTGATATATAATGGAAAGTTTGGGGATTTTGTAAACAACAGTAATTGTGTGATGTGAGGACGCAGGGCTGTGTTCCAAACAAAAAACTACACTCAAATTCAACATTATTTGTCACATGTGGCGAATACAACAAGTGTAGACCTTGCCTTGAAATGCTTACTTACAAGCCCTTAACCAACAGTGCAGTTCAAGAAGAGTTAAGAAAATATTTACCAAATAAACTAAAGTAAAAAAATAAAAAATAATAAAATGTGACAATAACGTAACAATAACGAGGCTATATACAAGGGGTGTTGGTACCGAGTCAGTGTGCGGGGATATGGTTAGTTGAGGTCATTTGTACATGTAGGTAGGGGTGAAGTGACTATGCATAGATAATAAAAAGTGAGTAGCAGCAGTGTACAAAAAATACAATAAATCATTTTTGTATCCCGAGTATTTTCACATTTTATTATAAACAAATGCGGCGTAAAGTACAGTAAATAAAAAATGCACATAAATTCAACAGTTTAATGTTTGGATTCAGTCTCAAGTCAGGTGAAGTGTTTTGTCCTCACCTTTGGTCTGATCATTTCCCCATAATCTCCAAACGGTTCCTTCTCAATTGCTACCATGGTTTTGCATATAGTTTCTATATTTATTCTGTTAGAAACATTTCAATTTGACCCTATCCATATAGGCCAATTCCCATGAGTGTAAAGGGTTAATGGTAAGATAGTTGTGAGCCAGTGGTGAGTTAGTGGTGAGGTAATGATGAGATAATGTTGAGCGAATGAGATAGTGGTGACTCAGTAGTGTGACAGTGGCGAGTTAGTGGCAAGGTAATGAGATTGTGTTGAGTTACTGTTTCGAATCCCTGAGCCGACTAGTTGAAAAATCTGTTGATGTGCCCTTGACCGAGGCACTTAACCCTAGTTACTCTGGATAATAATGTCTGCTAAATTACTCAAATGTAGACGGTAAGCTAACTCTCTTCCTGACCCCCCTACAGAGAAATCCCACACCCCTGTGCTGGAGGGGGGCGGCCACAGTCACATGACCCCGGAGGAGCACTACAGGCGGATGATGTCAGCGCTGAGCGAGCAGGGCGAGGAGCAGCAGCAGCGCCTCTACCAGCTGGCCAACAACATGGGCCTGCCCAGCCATGGTAAGACTTGTGTGTGTTACCTACAGTATATACAGTAGTGCACTTCATTTGACCAAGACCCAGAGTGGGACCTCCCAGAATAACTGTGTGTGTGTGTCTGGGGGTGGGGGGGGGTGACATGCTGTCCGACTCAGAGTCTGGTCATCCTCTAAAACAGGGTTTGTTATATCAGCACTTCAGGATTCAGTCAGCGTACTAAACTGCACACCACACACACTTTATCTTGGCCTGACACACACCTAACCCTACTCGACCACTACCACTAGTAACCCCGGGTTATGGCCTTTCCCGTGTGGCGTCTGTGTGTGTGCCACCCCTCCCAGTGTAAATCTCCAGCATGGACACGGCTGACATTTCTATTTGGGGTGCCAGTCCACCCAATGTCACTCTGGGTGATTTGTGACCGACGCTGCGTTCCGTTGTAAACAATGCTCCCCACCAGCATGCAAGGACGCCGCCGCTATCGATCCGCCGCTCACTCATTGGCTGCCAGCCAACCTTGTAAATCTCCATAGGAACCACGTATCTTTTTTCTTTCTTTTTGTTCTGAGGTTGAAATGTATAGAGGCACTAACTTATGGTACAATGAATTCCCTGGGTTGGAAGTGGAGAGATGGAAGAATCCTCATAAAGAAGAAGAATCACCTCAAAAAAGAAAAAAAAGTCGCCTAATTGTATTTTTTATGTGTTTTCATTTCACTGCCCCTTTAAACTAGCGGGACATCAATTGTTAACCTTTCCTCCATTTTTAAAACAATGTATCATTAACCTATTGACACGTCTCAACACAGGGGTGCATAAGCTCAAGCCGGTGTGATTGGAATGCTTATTTTGAACGTCCAGTTTCGACTGACGCAACAGTCAGTGTTTGAGATGGCCACACTGTTTTTTCACAGAAACATTTTGCACAAACACAGTCCTTACAAAGTTATGTCCTAAATGTGACCCGTTTATTTATGAATGCAATGTTCAAACATTCACAGAAGTAGCGACAGCATAACACAATCATACAAACCGGAAAATGTAGGCTACATTAGTCCTAGCGCTAACTGAGGAAAGATTTACATAACACAAGCGGTCATATTTAGCTAATTCTCGGCTGACAGTAACTATAATATGAATTGGCTAATAGCAGCTACGATTTACAATTCATCACATCACGGGTGAGCTCACTATTAATAAAAAATAATTGAGTAAAACACTTTCTAAAAATCGAAGGTAATCCAACGATGGGTAGTTTGTGCATACCGCCATGTTTGTTTTTTTTGCGTCAACCAAAGATAAGAAGAGGAGACAAGATGAGTTTGGTCTGTTTGCAGATTGCATGTTGAAGGGGGTGTGTCGTCTACGATCATTCACTTCCCTTCATTCACTTCTGGAAGTTTACTCGAAAGATGAGTGAACCATCCCTTCACCTCATTTTGTAAATAACATCTTTGGTCTGACAGACGTTTACGTGACATCCAGAATGCATTTTATAATGTCACCAAACATGGTGCCACAAATAGCTGGCAAATAGCTTAGCATTAGCTCATCATAATCAGTACAACCTTCAAAAAAAGTATTTTACACACATCATATGTATCCATTACAATCTATGCAAGAATCAGAATGCATGATTTGTTACCAGTACTTGAAAACATGTGAATAAAACAGTAAATACATTATGCTCCATACATACATACATACGGTATGCTACCATAGAAACGCCAAAATGATATACAGAAAATAAGGCACTTAGGTTGATAGGAACGCACACATGTCCAAAGTTATTAGCTATTTGCAAGGAAAACAACAATGAAGGCCATGCGAGCACCAGCCAGAAAATGTGCCAGGGGCAAAAAGTTTGGGGAAGTGCTTGGGCTCTCTTCGAAGAGAGAAGTTCTCTCGGCTCAGTAAAGCCTCAAACATAAATTGCCCGCAACAGTGAAATGGGCTACTTCTATGTGAATTAATGAAGAGCTGTTGTTAGAAAATAAAACTTGTTAAAAGTCATTTGAAAGAGACAAGTTGAAACATAGCCCATAGATAATTAGCAGGCAGCGTGCCTTGGTTTGAGGGCAGCGCGGGTTAACTGTCCTGTTGCGTAACAATCACATTTTGGAACAGAGAGTGCCTCACGTGCATAAAACAACTCACGCTAAACGACCGTTAGAGATATTTGGAACTCACCTGTGAAAAGGTTAATTGCCGCCAGGTTTTACGACCCCCATCGCAGTAGCATAAATCAAACCAATTTCACATCCCAACCCCAATCATAGTTTGAGCTACTTTTATTTTAATTTGATTAGTAATGATATTTAATTGCAGGTTGCAAATCTAAGGGGTGAAGCCAATAAAGGCTTTAATTGCCTTCCCCTGCATCCGAGAAGAATTAAGGCTGATGTGTAGTGCATTCTGGGGGTTTAATGGCCCAAGGTGCAGTATTCTTCGTTTTTCCTTCCCTGTTTTAAAGACGGACACTGTGGCGCAATGCAGACGTCTCGTGGGGATGCTCGCGCTCGCTCTCTCTCTCTCTCTCTCTCTCTCTCTCTCTCTCTCTCTCTCGCTCTCTCTCTCGCTCTCTCTCTCTCTCTCGCTCTCTCTCTCGCTCTCTCTCTCTCTCACTCTCTCTCTCTCTCTCTCTCTCTCTCTCTCTCTCTCTCTCTCTCTCTCTCTCTCTCTCTCTCTTTCTTTCCTCCTCCTCCCTCTGAGTTTGAATCCTTTACTCTCTGCTCACACTCCCGTTTGTCTACAGTCAGACTTACTGAAGTCCTTCCAGGTGTAAAATAAATAAATAGAGAGGGAGAGAAAACAAGATTTTAAGGAGGGAGAGAATGGAGAGAGATGAGCGAAAGAGGTAGACTTGCCTTTCCTTAGCGCAAGACAAGTAAAAGACACAGGGTGAATGTTGAGGATTCATTAATGATGTGTTTGCCTTTTGGCAGTAATAACCAGGAAATGATATACATATATGTGTGCCATTTAAAACACACACACACACACACACACACACACACACACACACACACACACACACACACACACACACACACACACACACACACAAGCTTCTTTCCCCCCAAGTTAGGCAGAGAAAACAGATTTTTCTGCGTTGCCAAGTTTATGACCCTACAGCACCTATATCAGTCCATCCCTCCTCTTCTATTTCACTCTGTCATATTAAACTATTCCACCTCTCTCCCTCTCCCCCAAGCTCTTTTAATTAAGCAACTAATTGGTTTTCCCTGAGTATAGTCATATTTTTTTTTTTTTAACCCCCCAAAACTCTCAATTCGTCGCACAGGGGAGCACGCATCCCGACACTCTACCACCCCTCCCCCTTCCTTTCCTCTTTCTGTCTCTCTCCTGTCCTCTGAGGGTATAGAGTGGTGTGATGGAGGGAGGGATGGAGGGATGGCCCTGTTTCTTCCTGGAGAGGTTGATCTGAATCGCTCCAGTGAGAGCCCCCTTGACATTGACCTGAGCTCCGGTCGGCCCCTGTAACCCTCCCTCCCTCCCTCCCTCCCTCCCTCCTTCTCCTGCCCCCCACCTCCTCTCTCACACACCTCCCTCTCCAAGCACACGGGTGCTTTTATATTCTCCCTTTCCCCCCCTCGCCTCCTTTTCTTTTTTTTCCTCTCTATGACTTTCTCTTTCGCCTTGGTCCCCGCAGACCATCCTTTCATGTATTTGAAGTGTAGGCCACTGAAAATGAAAGTGTGTGTGTGAAGGGGGCCAGATGGAGCCGTGTGTGTGTGTGTGTGTGTGTGTGTGTGTGTGTGTGTGTGTGTGTGTGTGTGTGTGTGTGTGTGTGTGTGTGTGTGTGTGTGTGTGTGTGTGTGTGTGTGTGCATTAGGTGTTGATTCGGGGGGCTCTCCTTGGACCTGACAGGGTGGAGAGGGGCAGTGGAAGTGGCCAGGGGGGCTCCACCTCCTCCTCTCTCTCTCTCTCTCTCTCTCTCTCTCTCTCTCTCTCTCTCTCTCTCTGTTATGATGAAAGGACAGAAGATAAAGAAGGAAGATTTGGAGGAGAGAAAGTAGAAGGACGTAGACATGGAAGATGAAAGAGGGCCTCATGTTTTGTTTCTCCTGTACTTCTTTCTGTTTCTCTCCAAGTGGGGCTGCACTGTCTACCATCTAGTCGTTACGATCACATGGTTGGAACACATCTCCAAATGCCCATAGTCAACAGCCTTGGGGAACTCACTTCCTCTGGCTCTAGTTTTTCCATCACTGCATCTACTTGTTTATCCATTGGCATAGGAGGCAGAAAGACCCTGATTTGCATTCCAAATGGCACCCTATTACCTATATAGTGCTCTTCTTTTGACCAGGGCCCATATGTAGGGAATAGGGTGGCTGTTTTCACAGGAATAACGGGAATAACTCTGCAGTCTCACATGGAGAACAGCTTAATGGATGGGATTTCTGCCTAATTTGTGAAAAGATGCAGGGAAACTGGGATGGGACAAAAGAGTGATAAGCGGGATGGGTCCAGAGTGGTACTTTCCAAAATAACTGTGTGTGTGTGTGTGAGTGTGTGTGTGTCAGTTTATGTCTGTATGTGTTTGTCATTGAGTGAGTGTGTGTCTACCTTTCTGTTTATGTGTCTGTCTGTCCATCTGTTTTCCCATCTCTCTCCCTCTCTCTCTCTCTCTCTCTCTCTCTCTCTCTCTCTCTCTCTCTCCATTTCTGTTCCATTTCTATACCCCATCCTACCCCTCCTCCCCTCTCCATTGTATAGTTTTGGTTGGCTGGATCCCCCTTGGAGGGCATATCCCCAGGTGACCCTACTCTACCCTACATTAAAGAGAATAATGTAGCGAGAGAGAGAGAGAGAGAGAGAGAGAGAGAGAGTGAAATTGAGATTCTGCCCACTTTTATATCTGCCCATTGCCACAACAGAAAGAAAGAGAGGGGTGGGATTGGGAGAGCTCCTGGATATGCAGGCTATTGCTCCAGCCATGCCTAGGGCAGGGATTCAATCCGATCAGTAGTAGATCGGCATCATAGCGAGCTTGACATTTAAAGGTAATTCCAGATTGAGCCGACATGTAATAAGATAATTAGGTCAAATCAAATAACATTTTATTGGTCACATACACATGGTTAGCAGATGTTATTGCCAGTGTAGTGAAATGCTTATGCTTCTAGATCCGACAGAGCAGCAGTACCTAACAGGTAATATCTAACAATTCCACAACAAAACCTAATATCTAATAAATTCCACAACAAAACCTAATACACACAATCTAGTAAAGGAATGGGATAAGAATATATACAGTGCCTTGCGAAAGTATTCGGCCCCCTTGAACTTTGCGACCTTTTGCCACATTTCAGGCTTCAAACATAAAGATATAAAACTGTATTTTTTTGTGAAGAATCAACAACAAGTGGGACACAATCATGAAGTGGAACTATATTTATTGGATATTTCAAACTTTTTTAACAAATCAAAAACTGAAAAATTGGGCGTGCAAAATTATTCAGCCCCTTTACTTTCAGTGCAGCAAACTCTCTCCAGAAGTTCAGTGAGGATCTCTGAATGATCCAATGTTGACCTAAATGACTAATGATGATAAATACAATCCACCTGTGTGTAATCAAGTCTCCGTATAAATGCACCTGCACTGTGATAGTCTCAGAGGTCTGTTAAAAGCGCAGAGAGCATCATGAAGAACAAGGAACACACCAGGCAGGTCCGAGATACTGTTGTGAAGAAGTTTAAAGCCGGATTTGGATACAAAAAGATTTCCCAAGCTTTAAACATCCCAAGGATCACTGTGCAAGCGATAATATTGAAATGGAAGGAGTATCAGACCACTGCAAATCTACCAAGACCTGGCCGTCCCTCTAAACTTTCAGCTCATACAAGGAGAAGACTGATCAGAGATGCAGCCAAGAGGCCCATGATCACTCTGGATGAACTGCAGAGATCTACAGCTGAGGTGGGAGACTCTGTCCATAGGACAACAATCAGTCGTATATTGCACAAATCTGGCCTTTATGGAAGAGTGGCAAGAAGAAAGCCATTTCTTAAAGATATCCATAAAAAGTGTTGTTTAAAGTTTGCCACAAGCCACCTGGGAGACACACCAAACATGTGGAAGAAGGTGCTCTGGTCAGATGAAACCAAAATAGAACTTTTTGGCAACAATGCAAAACGTTATGTTTGGCGTAAAAGCAACACAGCTCATCAGCCTGAACACACCATCCCCACTGTCAAACATGGTGGTGGCAGCATCATGGTTTGGGCCTGCTTTTCTTCAGCAGGGACAGGGAAGATGGTTAAAATTGATGGGTAGATGGATGGAGCCAAATACAGGACCATTCTGGAAGAAAACCTGATGGAGTCTGCAAAAGACCTGAGACTGGGACGGAGATTTGTCTTCCAACAAGACAATGATCCAAAACATAAAGCAAAATCTACAATGGAATGGTTCAAAAATAAACATATCCAGGTGTTAGAATGGCCAAGTCAAAGTCCAGACCTGAATCCAATCGAGAATCTGTGGAAAGAACTGAAAACTGCTGTTCACAAATGCTCTCCATCCAACCTCACTGAGCTCGAGCTGTTTTGCAAGGAGGAATGGGAAAAAATGTCAGTCTCTCGATGTGCAAAACTGATAGAGACATACCCCAAGCGACTTACAGCTGTAATCGCAGCAAAAGGTGGCGCTACAAGGTATTAATTTAAGGGGGCTGAATAATTTCGCACGCCCAATATTTCAGTTTTTGATTTGTTAAAAAAGTTTGAAATATCCCATAAATGTCGTTCCACTTCATGATTGTGTCCCACTTGTTGTTGATTCTTCACAAAAAAATACAGTTTTATATCTTTATGTTTGAAGCCTGAAATGTGGCAAAAGGTCGCAAAGTTCAAGGGGGCCGAATACTTTCGCAAGGCACTGTAAGTATAAAATATATGGATGAGCAGTGACAGAGCGGCTAAGATGCAATAGATAGTAAAGAATAGATAGTGAAGGATACAGAATACAGTATATACATATGAGATGAGTAACGCAAGATATGTAAACATTATTAAAGTGGTATTATTAAAATGAGTAGTGTTCCATTTATTAAAGTGACCAATGATATCAAGTCTGTAGGTAGGCAGCCGCCTCTCTGTGCTAGTGATGGCTGTTTAACAATCTGATGACCTTGAGATGGAAGCTGTTGTTCAATCTCTCTGTCCCAGCTTTGATGCACCTGTACTGACCTCACCTTCTGGATGGAAGCGGGGTGAACAGGCAGTGGCTTGGGTGGTTATTGTCCTTGATGATCTTTTTGGTCTTCCTGTGACATCAGGTGCTGTAGGTGTCCTGAAGGGCAGGTAGTTTGCCCCCGGTGTTGCATTGTGCAGCCCGCACCACCCTCTGGAGAGGCCTGCAGTTGTGAACGGTATAATTGCTGTACCAGGCGGTGATACTGTCCGACAGGATGCTCTCAATTGTGCACCTGTAAAAGTTAGCAAGGGTTTTCGGTGACAAGCAGCGTAGGTGGGTCCTATATGTAGTGTTTATTGTGAATAATGGGGCGTCAGGTAGCCTAGTGGTTAGAGCGTTATACTTGGAACCAAAAGGTTGCAAGATCGAATCCCCGAGCTTACAAGGTAAAAATCTGTCGTTCTGACCCTGAACAAGGCAGTTAACCTACTGTCCTTAGGCCGTCATTGAAAATAAGAATTTGTTCTTAACTGACTTGCCTTTAGTTAAATAAAGGTTAAAAAAATATATATAGACTGCTCAAAAAAATAAAGGGAACACTTAAACAACACAATGTAACTCCAAGTCAATCACACTTCTGTGAAATCAAACTGTCCACTTAGGAAGCAACACTGATTGACAATAAATGTCACATGCTGTTGTGCAAATGGAATAGACAACAGGTGGCAATTATAGGCAATTAACACCCCCAATAAAGGAGTGGTTCTGCAGGTGGTGACCACAGACCACTTCTCAGTTCCTATGCTTCCTGGCTGATGTTTTGGTCACTTTTGAATGCTGGCAGTGCTTTCACTCTAGTGGTAGCATGAGACGGAGTCTACAACCCACACAAGTGGCTCAGGTAGTGCAGCTCATCCAGGATGCCACATCAATGCGAGCTGTGGCAAGAAGGTTTGCTGTGTCTGTCAGCGTAGTGTCCAGAGCATGGAGGCGCCACCAGGAGACAGGCCAGTACATCAGGAGACGTGGAGGAGGCCGTAGGAGGGCAACAACCCAGCAGCAGGACCGCTACCTCCGCCTTTGTGCAAGGAGGAGCACTGCCAGAGCCCTGCAAAATGACCTCCAACAGGCCACAAATGTGCATGTGTCTGCTCAAACGGTCAGAAACAGACTCCATGAGGGTGGTATGAGGGCCCGACGTCCACAGGTGGGGGTTGTGCTTACAGCCCAACACCGTGCAGGATGTTTGGCATTTGCCAGAGAACACCAAGATTGGCAAATTCGCCACTGGCGCCCTGTGCTCTTCACAGATGAAAGCAGGTTCACACTGAGCACATGTGACAGACTTGACAAGAGTCTGGAGATGCCGTGGAGAACGTTCTGCTGCCTGCAACATCCTCCAGCATGACCGGTTTGGTGGTGGGTCAGTCATGGTGTGGGGTGGCATTTCTTTGGGGGGGCAACACAGCCCTCCATGTGCTCGCCAGAGGTAGCCTGACTGCCATTAGGTACCGAGATGAGATCCTCAGACCCCTTGTGAGACCATATGCTAGTGCGGTTGGCCCTGGGTTCCTCCTAATGCAAGACAATGCTAGACCTCATGTGGCTGGAGTGTGTCAGCCGTTCCTGCAAGAGGAAGGCATTGATGCTATGGACTGGCCCGCCCGTTCCCCAGACCTGAATCCAGTTGAGCACATCTGGGACATCATGTCTCGCTCCATCCACCAACACCACATTGCACCACAGACTGTCCAGGAGTTGGCGGACGCTTTAGTCCAGGTCTGGGAGGAGATCCCTCAGGAGACCATCTGCCACCTCATCAGGAGCATGCCCAGGCGTTGTAGGGAGGTCATACAGGCACGTGGAGGCCACACACACTACTGAGCCTCATTTTGACTTGTTTTAAGGACATTACATCAAAGTTGGATCAGCCTGTAGTGTGTTTTTCCACTTTAATTTTGAGTGTGACTCCAAATCCAGACCATGGGTTGATAAATTTGATTTCCATTGATCATTTTTGTGTGATTTTGTTGTCAGCACATTCAACTATGTAAAGAAAAAAGTATTTAATAAGAATATTTCATTCATTCAGATCTAGGATGTGTTATTTTAGTGTTATTTTAGTGTTCCCTTTACCCCAAGCGACTTACAGCTGTAATCGCAGCAAAAGGTGGCGCTACAAAGTATTAACTTAAGTGGGCTGAATAATTTTGCACGCCCAATTTTTCAGTTTTTGATTTGTTAAAAAAGTTTGAAATATCCAATAAATGTCGTTCCACTTCATGATTGTGTCCCACTTGTTGTTGATTCTTCACAAAAAAATACAGTTTTATATCTTTATGTTTGAAGCCTGAAATGTGGCAAAAGTTCGCAAAGTTCAAGGGGGCCGAATACTTTCGCAAGGCACTGTATGATCTCTGTGAATGTGGGAACATCGCCTTTAAAAGGTTCATAGCCAAAAAAGCATGTTAAGATTGAATCTCAGCCTAGGTCTCTCTACAGTCCAGACAGTGTAGATAGGGACTGGTAGAGTCCAGACAGTGTAGATAGGGACTGGTAGAGTCCAGACAGTGTAGATAGGGACTGGTAGAGTCCAGGCAGTGTAGATAGGGACTGGTAGAGTCCAGACAGTGTAGATAAGGACTGGTAGAGTCCAGACAGTGTAGATAGGGACTGGTAGATTCCAGACAGTGTAGATAGGGACTGGTAGAGTCCAGACAGTGTAGATAGGGACTGGTAGAGTCCAGACAGTGTAGATAGGGACTGGTAGAGTCCAGACAGTGTAGATAGGGACTGGTAGATAGGGACTGGTAGAGTCCAGACAGTGTAGATAAGGACTGGTAGAGTCCAGACAGTGTAGATAAGGACTGGTAGAGTCCAGACAGTGTAGATAGGGACTGGTAGAGTCCAGACAGTGTAGATAAGGACTGGTAGAGTCCATACAGTGTAGATAGGGACTGGTAGAGTCCAGACAGTGTAGATAAGGACTGGTAGAGTCCAGACAGTGTAGATAGGGACTGGTAGAGTCCAGACAGTGTAGATAGGGACTGGTAGAGTCCAGACAGTGTAGATAGGGACTGGTAGAGTCCAGACAGTGTAGATAAGGACTGGTAGAGTCCAGACAGTGTAGATAGGGACTGGTAGAGTCCAGACAGTGTAGATAGGGACTGGTAGAGTCCAGACAGTGTAGATAGGGACTGGTAGAGTCCAGACAGTGTAGATAAGGACTGGTAGAGTCCAGACAGTGTAGATAGGGACTGGTAGAGTCCAGACAGTGTAGATAGGGACTGGTAGAGTCCAGACAGTGTAGATAGGGACTGGTAGAGTCCAGACAGTGTAGATAAGGACTGGTAGAGTCCAGACAGTGTAGATAGGGACTGGTAGAGTCCAGACAGTGTAGATAGGGACTGGTAGAGTCCAGACAGTGTAGATAGGGACTGGTAGAGTCCAGACAGTGTAGATAGGGACTGGTAGAGTCCAGACAGTGTAGATAGGGACTGGTAGAGTCCAGGCAGTATCGATGGGGGCTGGGTGACCATTGTCAACATGAGGGACCTATATCTAGAGGTGAAGTCTGCCGCCAGTCGAGTCCCCCGCGGCAGCAAGCAGATCGATACTCTTGTGCTGGGCCACATTAATATCTGTCGCTCCACCCCCGACCCTAGCACCCGCTCTACGCCCCAGCACACACACACACACCAGCGGCGGAAATGGCCCCTGGCTTCCACGGGATCTAATTAAAAAAAGGAGGAGAGAGAAAGTGTGAGAGGGAGATAGAGAGGGAGATAGATAGAGGGGGGTGAAGATAGAGGGAGAGAGCAGGATGGATTTTCTCTTTAACAGCCTCTCATTAGAGGCCCTGTCTCGTGGTGGGGCCTGGCCTGGCTGATAATGATGGAGAGAGAAAGAGAGTGGGACAGAGAGAGAGAGAGAGAGAGAGAGAGAGAGAGAGAGAGAGAGAGAGAGAGAGAGAGAGTAGGAAAGAGGGGAACGGGGAGAATGTGTGAGATAGAGAGCGGGGAGAGGGGAGGGAGGGTGGCAGAGAGAGGAAGAGAGAGAGAGAAGAGATACATGGTAATATGGATCCTCTTGGCCATGTGGGAAGTTCCCCTGTCCTAACATGGAACAAAGGCCAAGACTTCCTGGTTCCAGCTGCCTGAGATTCCGGTTTTCCATGGTAGTTGCACTCTCTCTATCCATCTCCTTTTCTCTCCTTTTCTCTCTCTCCATATAATTTGCTCTCTCTCTATCCAACCAGATCTAACTTCATTTTGAATGTCTCAAAAAAAATGATGTAAATGTGTGGAAGCAAGAGAGAGAGAGAGAGAGGTGGGGGGGGGGGGAAGCAAGTTTGTGTGCGTGCGTGTCTCTGTTTTGAGAGTGTTTTCCGATGAGTGTGCCAGTATTTAGGTACTCGGTGTGTCTCTTTATTTTGTGTGTGTGTGCTATTGTTCAGTATGTAGTGTACATGTGGACCTGTGCTCGCATGTGCGTGTGTGTTTCTATAATGTCAGGTTATAAACAGGAGGTGCCCTGTTGGTGCCATTTTGGGACACAGTCATTCACTCCACATAACTGCAGAAAATGATAGAAACCTCCCGTTCAAACACATCCTCAACTTATATCACAAAAGGAAGCCCATTTCAATTGTACTGCACCACTCCAGTTTCAGCTAAACCTTAAACACTCTCCATGCATTTCGAATGAAATGGGGGGGGAAACACACTTTTAGGATGAGATATAAGCTGTAGGAAATGAAATTTATAGCTGCTTATGCCCAGTTATGCTTAACTTTCTCCCTCCCTCCCTCCCTCCCTCCCTCCCTCCCTCCCTCCCTCCCTCCCTCCCTCCCTCTCTCCCCTCTCTAGATCTGTTGCGAGTGCGCCAGGAGGCCCTGGCAGCAGTGAGGAACACAGGAGGTTTGGAGGCCCATCTCCCTTCGGCAGGCAGCTCGTCCAGCCAGAGACGCAAGCAGGGCCTGCCCCAGCACAGAGACGCCCACTACACTGAGAGGTAGGCCTGGCTAACACACAATGGTAGCCTTCAAGTTCGACCATTGGGGCAGTAACTTAAAGGTTGCTGGTTGGATTCCTGGAGCCAACAAGGCGGGGCACTGGGGGACATTGGTGACAATGGCCACGACCCTACTCCCTGCGGGTTTCTCAGGAGGAGTTAAGATATGCAAGAAAAACATTTTGATTTCACACTTGTAACGATGAAAACAAGTGTCTAACAGAACAAATATAAGCGCCACCAAATTATTATCATACACACACACGGATAGGAACATACACACAGAAGCACACACACACACACACACACGTACAGGAACATACACACAGAAACACACATACACACACGGGCTCATGCAGTATGTATAGAGGAGGATGTAGGCTTTATTTTTGAATGTGGAATATTCCTGTTATTTGCAGGGCAGTGGTGGTGCTGCCAGGGAGATAGGGCGGTTGGGTTGTGGTGTGTGTGTTTCTATGTGGGTGTATGTTCCTATCCATGTGTGTGTGCAGGGGCACAGCTTTTACTGGGGACGGGGGTGACAATCTGAAATGGCATTCCTCCCCTAGTTTTATCATTGGAATGGGATACACAACCAGGCGACAGTGTGCTTTAGGACCATGCGGACGCCTCCAAGTGGGGGGATCACCATTTTATTTGTATCATTTAATAAATATATAAATACAAATAAAATGGGGACCCCCCCACTTCTCAAACGAAAGTTGGGGGTGCTTATATTTGTACTGTTACACACTTGTGTTCATCGTTCCAAGTGTGTCATCAACATGTTTTTATTGCATATCTTAACTCCTCCTGAGACACACAACGGAACCCTGCAATAAAGAGAGGGAATAAAAAAAGAACACAAATTGTGAAAAGAGGGGAAGGAAAGTGAAAGTCAATAGGCTGTGCTAGTTTGCATTATCAACGTTGCATCCCTTCCCCCTCTCTCTACATCCTCCTCTCTCTACATCCCCCTCTCTCTACATCCTCCTCTCTCTACATCCCCCTCTCTCTACATCCTCCTCTCTCTACATCCTCCTCTCTCTACATCCCCCTCTCTCTACATCCTCCTCTCTCTACATCCTCCTCTCTCTACATCCTCCTCTCTCTACATCCCCCTCTCTCTACATCCCCCTCTCTCTACATCCCCCTCTCTCTACATCCTCCTCTCTCTACATCCTCCTCTCTCTACATCCCCCTCTCTCTACATCCTCCTCTCTCTACATCCCCCTCTCTCTACATCCTCCTCTCTCTACATCCCCCTCTCTCTACATCCTCCTCTCTCTACATCCCCCTCTCTCTACATCCCCCTCTCTCTACATCCTCCTCTCTCTACATCCTCCTCTCTCTACATCCCCCTCTCTCTACATCCCCCTCTCTCTACATCCCCCTCTCTCTACATCCCCCTCTCTCTACATCCCCCTCTCTCTACATCCTCCACTCTCTACATCCCCCTCTCTCTACATCCCCCTCTCTCTACATCCCCCTCTCTCTACATCCTCCTCTCTCTACATCCCCCTCTCTCTACATCCT
>NC_092155.1:49613666-49623666 GCF_045791955.1 Oncorhynchus clarkii lewisi
TCTTCTTCAAACACTCTCTCTTCCTAACTCTCATCATGGTGTTGCGAAAGTGTATACAGATACGGGGGAGGAGAGGAGTGAGAGAGCATGGTATACCCCTCCTTCAGAGTATGGGCTCACACTGAGAGATATTTGCCTGATTTACATCCTTTTTGAAGGCCAAGGCCCCTATCTCCCCTTCCATGATTCCTGCCTGAATGGGCACAGGATAACACACACACACCCTCTTACTTTAGTCTCTGACTCTCCTTCATATGCTTTCCATACCTAGAGTAGAGATATATACAGTATGCAGTGGGTTCTAACTCTTGTCATCAGTGCTTTAAACCTTCATAACTGAAAAGATAACTTCCATCAGATCCTCCTCTCCACCCTCTCAGGGCTGGCCACCCCAGTCTCTGCATACTCTTGGATTGTATCCTACCTACCTATACCAAGTGATGTGGAGAGGATCTGTGTCTGCACCACGTACTCCCACTACTGGTGTACCCCAGGGATCGGTTCTAGACCCTCTCTTCTTCTCTCCATGCACCAAGTCACTCGGCTCCGTCACATCTTCACGTGGTCTCTCCTATCATTGCTATGCGAACACTGAACTACTTTTCTCCTTCCCCCCTTCTGACACCCAGGTGGCGACATGCATCTCTGTGTGCCTGGCAGATATCTCAGCTTGGATGTCGACCCACCACCTAAAGCTCAAACTTAACAAGATAGAGCTGCTCTTCCTTCCAGGAAAGGCCTTCCCACTCCAAGACTTCTCCGTCACGGTTGACAACTCCATGGTGTCCCCCTCCCAGAGTGAAAATGACCTTGGAGTAACCCTGGACAACACCATGTCATTCTCTGCAAACATTAAAGCAGTGACTCGCTTCTGCAGGTTCATGCTCTACAATATCCGTAGAGTACGACCTTACCTCACATTGAAAGCGGTGCAGGTCCTAATCCAGGCACGTCCTACAACTCACTGATGGCTGGGCTGCCCACCTGGTATTCAACCTTCCAAAATTCTCCCATCACCCACTTCTCCGCACACTTCACTGGCTTCCAGTCAAAGCTTGCATCCACTGCAAGACCATGGTACTCGCCAATGGAGCAGCAATAGGAACTGCCCCCTCCTACCTTCAGGCTCTGCTCAAACACTACACCCCAACCAAAGTACTCCTTTCTACCATTCCTTTCTAAGAAGTCAGTCAGTTCGTAAAATGTTTGCCCTGCTAGAGCTTCCCCGGTCAGGAGCAACAACAGCTTGGACTCAGTGGAAACGCATTCTCTAAGTGTTGAATCACGCTTCACCATCTGGCAATCCAACGGGCAGATCTGAGTTTGGCAGATGCCGTGAAGAACGCTACCTGCCCAAATGCATAGTGCCAACTTTAAAGTTTGGTGGAGGAGGAATAATGGTCTGCTGCTGTTCGGGATAGGCCCCTTAGTTCTACTGAAGGGAAATCTTAACGCTATACCATACAATGACATTCTAGATGATTCTGTGCTTCCAACTTTGTGGCAAGAGTTTGGGGAAGGCTCTTTCCTGTTTCAGCATGAAATAGCTTGTCGAGATCGGTGTGGAAGAACTTTACTGGCCTGCATAGAGCCCTGACCTCAACCCCATTGAGCCAGAGAAGGCCAAGAGTGTGCACAGCTGTCATAAAGGAAAAGGGTGGCTACTTTGAAGAATCTCAAATATAAAATACATTTAAAACTTTTTGGTAACTACAGTATATGGTATATGGTCAATATACCACGGTTAAGGGCTGTGTCCAGACACTCTGCATTGCGTCGCACATAAGAACAGCCCTTAGTTGTGGTATATTGGCCATATACCCCCCCCCCCCCGTGCCTTAATGCTTAAATATACACTGAGTGAACAAAACGTTAGGAACACCCTCCTAATATTGAGTTGCACCCCTTTTGCCCTCAGAACAGCCTCAATTCGTTGGGACATGGACTCTACAAGGCGACAAAAGCATTCAACAGTGATGCTGGCACACGTTGACTCCAATTCTTCCCCCAGTTGTGTCAAACTGGCTAGATGTCCTTTGGGTGGTGGACCATTATTGATACACACGCGAAACTGTTGAGCAAGAAAACCCAGCTGCGTTGCAGTTCTTGACACAGTCAAACCGATGTCCCTGGCACCTACTACCATACCCTGTTCAAAGGCACTTAAATAAATATTTGTCTTGCCCATTCACCCTCTGAATGGCACACATACACCATCCATGTCTCAATTGTCTCAATGAGTAAAAATCCTTCTTTAACCCTTCATCTACACTGATTGAAGTGGATTTAAAATGTGTCATCAATAAAGGATCATAGCTTTCACCTGGATTCACCTGGTCAGTCTATGTCATGTTTTGTTCACTCAGTGTATATACAGTGAAGGCAAAGAACATTGATGGTTCTATCCCTAACCACAGAGTGTCATGGGGATTTTAGAAAACCACAGCTAGCCTAAAAAAAACTAACCCACTCACACCAAACTCTGCAATGACAGCTAACGTTCCCTTTTAATTTGTTTCAGCTGTTTTGACATTTTAAATCCATATTAATGATGCCTCATGATTTTGCCTGGTCATAAAAATGGCTAGCTGACGTCCGGCACGGTTAGCTCTCTCTGTGGAAGGGGGAAGGTCTAATTCCTATTTTGCAACATTGTTGCCGAAGTCTCAGTGGCAAACAGCAAGGTTCATACAAACCTGTGCTGTTACAAACCTCAATTCTAGCTTGAAGCAAGCATAACGTGTTTAAAATATGCATACTCTCTTCGATAAAAAACAGGGTTCTATATAGAACCTTTTAGTCAATTCAACATTTTACTGCCATTCTGATTCAAAAACCAACCGCCATTTCAGCATGGCAAAGCAAGAGGACGGTGGTTGAACCAACTTGCAAGTAGCTAACCAATGAGCACATTATTTTTCACTGGTAGGCAAAGTTGACTATTTAATAAAAATGTATGAAGCCAAAGTAACATGATCAACTATAGGCTAGATATATAAAGTTGAAAGGTTTTTATAATTTGAGCAGTTTTGTAAGCTAGCTAGTTAGCTAGCTAAACAGAAAAAGCTAGCCAACTAACTCTTTCAAATAAACATGATTTTATTATGGGATATGCCAAATAGAGAGCTACAGACACAGCCTGACTTATATTTCAGTATTTCAGTGCGGAATCAATTGAAGGGACTATGTTTTTTGAAGCCCTTAGAAAACTGTTGCTGACTGAGAGGAGGTATGTATAAAGTATTTACAATAAATGATGTTTATTAAGTCTTCAATAGCCCAGTTAATCATTATATGACTTTTAACACACTATGTTTTGTTACCCAGAACTGTCAGAGGCAGAGAATCTCTGTTCTTCTACATCACAATAATAATATGTATGCATAGAATGTTGTTTTCATTTTGGAAGATTAATTTATGCTTATTTCTGAAGATGAACTAAAGTTTTTGCTCCCCTTTCTTCTTCTCTGGAACCACTTCTCTGGAACTGCTACCTGGCAGTAGGTAGCCCAGCAGTAAGGAGTTGTGGCAGGAGCTAGACCTGTGGCTGAAGGTGGCCAGTTTGAATCCCGGGCCGGGAGCTGATTCTTTTTGTTGTTGTTGCAGGATTGATCTGACAACTGGAGGGCTGCTGGGTTATTAATATTAAATATTAATAACATTCCACCATGAGGCCACTAGAGGGAGATTTGGTCATTTGACTGCAGCTTGAGGGGGGTGGTCTGCTGTTTGGGGGGGTTGAGAACGGAGCAGAAGTACGTTTTGATTGTTCGCTGTAACTAATGGACAAGGTTGTATTGTATTTTATTGTATTGTATAGAAGTCATCCAGAGCTGACGTGGGCCATCATTCAAACAATGTTTGCATATAATGACAATAAATTTGAAAAGCTATGCTGGTATTATTTTGTCCATTACTTAATTGTTTATTAAATTATATTCTTAGCTTAAAATATTACTATTTAATGGTAGTGGCCATAATTTATGCAGGGTTCTATATGGAACCATTTTGGTTCAGTGATGAAGAACCTCTAGGGTTCTGACCAAATAACCCTATACAAGGGTTCTATATAGAACTTTTAAGGGTTCCATGTATGAAGCAAGTGATAGAACCCTTGTTGGTTCTAAAAGGAACCTTATTTTCTAAGTATCATGACACAAGGCGAGACCCAGATGCAGACACAGGAGGCAGATGGTTGGAGTCTTACAATGTTTGCTAATCCAAAAGGGTAAGGCAAGAGAATGGTCATGGACAGGCAAAAGGTTCAAACCCAGTTCAAAAGGTAACAAGGGGCAGGCAGAAACAAAGTGAGGATGATCAGGTAGGCGGGAAAGTAGTCCAGAGTCAGGCAGGGGTCAAAACCGGGAGGACTATCAAAAAGAGAGTAGCAAAAGGAGTACGGGAAAAACACACTGGTTGACTTGACTAACATACGAGACGAACTGGCACAGAGAGACAGGAAACACAGGGTTAAATACACTGGGGGAAATAAGCGACACCTGGAGGGGGTGGAGACAATCACAAAGACAGGTGAAACAGATCAGGGCGTGACACAGTGCATGATACCTACTAATGGTATAGCTACTTTAGAAATAAACTAAAGTAGAAGGTTGGTTGGGGATAATCCATGACCTAGCAATCCAAAGGTCGGTTGTTTGAGTTGCGTTGGGGACACTGCAGCATTTTAGCTATTCCTTGAACATAACCTAATTTACGTAACCTTTTACATAAATTCACCTTACCTTAATCGTTTTAGTTCTCCTAACCTTTTATGTAAATTATTCTAACCTTTTTCGTTAGTTCCCCAAACCGCCAACATAAATGATCCCCTTAATTCTCCTTTGTTGTTACTGTGCAACAAGCAACCTTGTCTCAGAGGAATACGTAGAATACTAGGCTATTCATCGTCCAAGACATATGATAAGTAACGTCATCCAATTCGCTATTCTATTCCCAATGTAACCTAATTTAACGTAATATATCATACTATATATAGTAAATGGAGTGTTACAGATTTACGTACTGAGTAATGCAAATGCCACTGAGATCACGTTGCAAACAAGGCTACAACTTAGTGGACTACCTCTTTCAAGTATACACACAAATAGGTATGCAGAGATCAAGTGAGAGATCATAAAAGTTCATTAATACAGAGAAATGTGGTTGACTGTCTGCCTCTCAGCAATCAGCAGCTCACCCAGTTATGGCCCCATCTGCTGTCAGCAAGGCCATTCGTCCTGAGAGGAGCCAATGAGCGATAGCCCCAGCTCTGAGCTTGGAGAGTGACATTGAGGGAGATGCTCCAAATAGCTCTGTAGTGTTTATGGGCTCCTGTCTGGCTGATAGAAAGCAGAACCCCCGATAGGAAAAAAAGCAATTAGGCAATTACACCATACGGGCCTATTAGGAGGGCGGGATCACAGTGTTTTCTTAGCCCCTTTATGGGCCGATAAGGTACAAGCTGAAAAATTATAAAATGGAGAGTGCAGATCACATCCAGAGGAGTCTGAGAAGAGGGATGGGGATGTGGGAGATTCTTGGAAGAGGGTTAGGGCCGTGGAGGGGCTTTTTAAAGGAGGGTCTCTTAAGAGGAGGAATGATGCTCTGACAACTTTGTTCAACTTTGAACTCAATCCAGGAAAATGTAATGATTGGAAATGAAATATTGTCACACTAATAGCTTTAAAGGTCCAATGCAGCCATTTTACAATCAATATTAAGTCCTTTCTGGGTAACAATAACCATGTTTCCATCCACAGAGTAAAGTCCTACCGTATAAAAACTATACCTCTCTTATCCATAACAATCTCATCAGGTAGCCAGGCCACCCGTGATACAAGTCAATATATTCGACGTCCACGGAGAGCCGAAACTCCGCCCATGCAAACCTGCTGATTAGAAGGTCCTGTGTAGATTGTATTTTCAATCAACTATCAGGAAATAACAATGACTTTAAAAAAATCACAATTTTCCAGTTTTAGTTTCATCAGCGGTTGTACAATGAGATTAAACACAGAGGAAACCGAACTGCACTGGGCCTTTACGTTTAAAACCATACCTGATGTTATTCCAAAGCAGATGTCACCTAGAACATCCCTCATTCTCAACATCGTCTTATATAGCATGCGGAAATGTACACAACTCACTCACCATATCACTTCATACCAAACCATCCATCTTAAACAAACTCTTGAGGTTGAAGATGGCCAAGCTGCCCACTTGAAACACTATGAGGTTAGCCTTCCTAAGCCTATAGACCTTTAGTAACGTTCCACCACTGGATTTTTGATTTGATTATGTATTTATAGTGACGTTGGCCAGTTAGCTGCTCATCATTGGCCAATGTTTTCTTTCCATGTGTTATGTCCGGTTTTTGTCCTAACCGAGGACCCCATTGGAAATAAGGGTTTTCTAATCAGCAGGGTTTTGACACAGTCATCAAATCAATCAATTCCCCCAAAATCATGCTAGTTGTTAGTCCTGGTGGTGGTTTCATGGTAGGGTTTGAGTTGATAGTACATTTCTCTGGTCTGGTCTGCTGAGTCAGAGGATCAAAGTTCTACGGCTATGGAGACTTGTCTCTCAGAATGGACCAGTGGACCCGCCACCTACCATAAATCTAACCAGAATGAGGAGCTGGACACCTGGGTGGTCTCTCTCTCCCTCTCTTCTCTCCTTCGCCTTTCTCCCTCTACCATTCCTTTCACATCGCCATACCTCTCCACAAAGCATGCTCTATTATACAAACCCTGATAAAAAGCCATAAACAGTATTCTGTCTTTCTCTCTTTAGCGCACTCGTTTTCTGCCTCTCCTTTCTTTTTCGGGGCCAGTTCTCCCCTCCCTTCTATTGAGACTCTGAGGTCCTCTAAATCCATTTCAAAACTAATAAACAATTGTCAAGTGAGAGAAAAAGCAGAGAGAGCACTTTAAAAGCACATCAAAGACCAGGGAGAAGAGCCATGAGGATGGGAAACATGGACGTCTAGCGAGCACACACACACACACACACACACACACACTGACACACATACACACACGCAACAACAACAACAACATGATCAGATACAAGTCACTGTGGGTATTTATCATTACAGTTATTTTATCGCTTTGGTGCTATTTTCACAAGTAAGTGGTGAATTTTCAAAACTCTTGGTACAAAACTCCGAACTGGTAACACTTGTAACGCAGCCAGTCTTAATTCAAAACCTTTCATTTTGTTTGTAGACTTCTTTCACCACATAAGTACATTGGTTTAATCACCAAAACGGAACGTAATGATATCTTCTCAATGTAGTTATTTTAACAACCAGTTAATCCAATAGCAGAAAAATGAAGGTCATGTTACAAACTTGCCCTTTGAATGTAGTGTGCTCCAGTACTGTAAACTACAGTACATTACACTGTTGTCCCATTAGGCAATACACTTGCACTACCCATTACATTGATTGAACATCACGTTTGTGATCATTGAAGACATGTAATCCAATGAAAGAAAGGAAGAAACAATGTTTATTTAGCAGGCACTAGTTTGCGTCAAGCCTGTGTTGAGCATTTGGCCATAGGTTCCCATCAACATCGCAGTAAATATGCTCATTGTTCACACACCTGGGGAAAAAGCTTTTTGTAAGGCGAATCCAAACCTGACATAGGTCTGGATTGAAATCATTGCATGCCTCATCCATGGCGTGAAGGAGGGTGGTACGCTCATGGGGATGACAATCATACATCTTCCACATGTGTTGTAATTGTGTATTGTATTTTACAGTATTATACTCTACTTACCTAGTGTAGTGGTCCTGTACATAGCTCAGTTCATAAGAGCATGGCACTAGCAACACCAGAGGTATGGGTTCGATTCCCACTGGGGTCACATACCAAAATGTGTTGACTGTTGTCACTTTGGATAAAAGTGTCTGCTAAGTGAATGCCATATATTACAGCACTGTACTGGCCAATGAAATTTTAGTAAAGCAGTGTGATTGCACCAATGCGATAACAAAAAACTGTATGACAATTTACCTTCTCTGTCAGTTGAAGGACAATGTAGACAATGAGAGACAGAAAGATGCCACTCTGTCGCTGCTTTAAAACCTCCCTCCCTCTAATTCCCTCCCTCCCTCTAATTTCCTCCTTCCCTCAATTCCCTCCCTCTAGCTCCCTCCGACCTCCCTCCCTCTAACTCCCTCCGACCTCCCTCCCTCTAACTCCCTCCGACCTCCCTCCCTCCCTCTCCGTCACTGCCATAGTCTGGATGCTGTGGAGGAGCCAGGCTGGCTGAGACTAGGGGAGCCAGCCCTCCGTGGGGGCTGGGGGAGATAAGTTTACTTCACAGTCCATGACATAAATCACATCAAGACATGACGCTGGGACACTGAGCAGGACTACTGATAAAACTAGCAGGGGGGAGAGCGAGAGAGAGAGAGAGACAGAGAGAGGGGGGGGAGGGAGAGAGAGAGAGACAGAGAGAGACAGAGACACAGAGAGAGAGAGAGAGACAGGGATAGAGAGAGAGAGAGAGAGAGAGAGAGAGACAGGGATAGAGAGAGAGAGAGAGAGAGAGAGAGAGAGAGAGAGAGAGAGAGAGAGAGAGAGGGAGAGAGAGAGAGAGAGAGAGAGAGAAAGAAAAAGAGAGAAAGAAAAAGAGAGAGAAAGCGACCTTTCAGATTGCTTTCACTTCCAAAGCCCAACACCAAAAATGTTACAATGTACATCCCTAAGGAGTCCATAGGACTACAGGGAGAGGGGAATATCTAGAGACTGAGTAGGTGTCATTGTTTAAAGCAGCTGTCTGCTTCTGTTTCTCACTATTGTAGAAAAGAGGGATGTGATGATCTTGTTATTGTAGGCCAACTTGAATGACCTCATAGTCTTGAAGATAAATGGTAAGTCTATGTGGTGTTGCCTGTAGGACCCTATAGACTTTCATTCATAATCATTTAGACAACTTTGATTAGCCTTCTATAACTTTTGATAACTGCCCCTTTAATTACAAGGGGAGAAAATAGTGTGACAAAGTCTTATGTCAGTCATCATCAAAACCTTTTGAATGATTCACATCTCATATATGTTGGCACAGAAATAAGCCTCCCCTGCCTTGTCCTAGTTATTAAACCGGGTATTGTATGACGATTTCCCGTTACCTGGTACCGTCCGTCATACTTGGTTACCACATCAACGTGGTAAAAGAATGGGAGCTTGTAAATAGTTTGACGGCCTTACATTTCTCCCGCTGTCTTAAATGAACTGTTTACCCAAGAGGCTGATTCGTTACAAAAACGAAACGTCCGTTTGTATACAGAAATGCCCACAGCCTGTATATACAGCATATCGCCAAGACACGCTAACATAACACCTCACCAAGAATACCATGGGTTGTGGGCTCATCTATTAGGCGTTGAGGAAGGTCAAGAGAGTGTGCGACAAGAGCGGTAAGTAGAGAATCATTCAAGGGAATAACGACATGCAGGTGGAAATAGAACCAATCTCGCGCAGAATGTTTGCACACATGCAAACACACGCACCCACACGCACACACATTCACAGTCTTACATTGGTACACAGTCCCTCCTCAGTCTTATCGGTGAGCAGCGAGATTGAGCTTGATCTCAGTATGGAAAAACTTGCAGCGGACATTAAAGCAAATAGGAATGAGTGTGCTTTCCTGGCCAGACTTTCAGTCTTTGCTGCTGGAGATAGCAGCTGCAGCAACCCTCCCACCTCTTTCACAAACCTGCCTGCAATAGCTGGCTGGCATACAGGCGCACACATATGCTTATAGGCCTACACACATGTGCATGCTTAAAGTCATCATATACAAAGGTACACACAGTCAGAGAGAGAGAGATAAGGGGGGGGGGGGGGGGGGTGCTGAAGGAACAGCCCTCTCTGTGTGATGTGTTTGAGTCTGGTTCTCTCTGGTCAGTGGAGCCTGCTGCCTGTCAACTGTGAGTGGTCTTATCTTCCCCAAACATTGACTTAACCCTTTGTCTTACAGGACC